>NW_027195447.1:0-117500 GCF_038502225.1 Cherax quadricarinatus | reverse complement strand
TAGTTTCAGTGACCTGATATCGATTGAAAAAAGTTGTCATGAACTGACAATTTTTTTCCACAGATATTAGAGGAAGGCTTTCATGTTCCAATAACTCAAGGGAACATTTTTTTTTTCATACCCCGATGACCATGGCAGAAGGCTTCCATTCCCGGAAGGGATCACAGAAAATGGTTTTCATTCTCCGGTGACCAAAGCAGAATACTCAATAACCAGAGAAGAACTTGTTACCACAGGGATCAGAGAAGACTTTCATGCCCCATTGACCACAGAAGGTTCTCAAGCCCCAGTGACAGACCATAAGCTTGTCATTACTATAACCTCAGGATGGTTTCATGAACAGATGTCTGACGAAGGTTTTCATGCAACTATAACTATGAGACAAGATTTTATTGCTTTAATTATCAAGAAAACTTCATTAACCGACATTGATTACTAGTGTAAATAGATGAAAAATACATAATTTTTTTTTTTTTATATTTTATTTAAAATACAATACATAGCTTAACATAAAAACCCCTTAAACTAGGGTTGATACACATTGTATATAAACACATTTTGAAACAATCTCTCAGAACGTACAATAGCAAATAACAAACACAATATTAACAAACACAAGAGGTTACACAAATATACTAGAAAATATCGCTTGTGACAAAACATAACATTAAGAAAGATGGGCAATCTTAATTAACCCTATGTACACAAGAACAACAACAAGAACATAACATGTAGGTGACCTCTGTAGCAGGTTCAATAATATAAATAAATCCATAATCCCTTCGGGTATACACTATTTACATAATATTACTGGGACATATTGCCAATGCACAATACAATACAATAAGAAGAATGTTATGATAAATATATAAATATATCGGTTACTCACAACCAACACAAATAATCGATAACCGAAAGAACCTTCATCACAATCTCATGATAAAGTACATACTCTTACTCACCTAACCCCCCAGTACATAAGTTGCCTACAGTCACACATACTCGCCTTACCACAAGTCTTACGAGTTAGCAACAAAACTAGAATAGCCATAAGCATTCCGCCCTCATCTACAGGCTATACACATTATATAATATAGCAATAAAATGCTCAGTACAAACACATAAAACCCCGTTTGCCAGGCCATAGCCGAAAGGTACATCAAGTACTTCAACAAAGAAAGAAGGCAGTAGACTCTGACTTAAGACATCTATAACACATATAACTTCACCACCACATCCACTCACACAACAACATTTACCTCAACCACGCATTACACAGATACACACAGTAAACCAGCCGTTGTGCATACCCAACCCCGGAGACAAGCCCGTTCCATCCCCTGAAATTCAACCCCCCCCCCCCTTTCACAACGTTAACAATGCTCTCACACTCATACTACGGTACCCTGCTGAAAAAGCCTGGTCCCAGCGACTTCCATATATTTCCCGATTATAACACAACGTTCTATAAATGGTCCCCGCCAACACCCTTTTGCGCACCTCCCAATCCCAATTCCTTCTCATCGCCCAGGATACAAAAACAAAATCCCCAATTATATACGTGATTGCACGTTGCACAGGCGCCTCGACGCCTCCCACGTCCAAACTTAATGCCCTCAATACTGATATCCCGCCTCCTCCCACTGTCCTCAGAACCTTACCCATCCATTCCCTGATACTCCACAAATTATCACAAAAATACACTACATGAAACGCAGTCTCCTCATCCCCGCACACCCGACACGCGCCCTCCACCATCAACCCTCTTTCCTTAAGTGCAGCACCCGACGGCAGTATACCATGGAGAAAACGGAAAAATACCTCTCGCACATTTGGACGCACGCGCATCAACCGTAATCTTTCCCATATATCCTTCCACGCATACATAGTGTAGATACTCTCAGCCTTCACGACTACCTTCGCCCTTACAACACGCTCTAAAACACCCACTCGAACTTTATTAGGGTCCCGTACATGCAGCAACGCCCGCAACACGTCTTCACACACCTTCATCTCCGACCCTCCCCACCACATTCGCACCTCTTCATGCAAGCCATTCACGCCCCTCCCTGCATGACCCCGCACACGGCGTAACCCCCACTTCAAATAAATACACTTGACTCTTAACCGTAAATCAATCAACCCCAATCCTCCTCTGTTGACCGGTAAAGTAACCACACTCCTACTCAACCATTCACACTCGGAACCCCAAAGAAAATGGAAAACCCTCTTTAACAGCCTCGTAACATCCGGACCTGCTAACGGATATACCGCAGCCACGTGCCAGACTTTACTGTATAACAACACATTCACAACAATCGCACGCTGATGTACTGTCAAATGAGTTGGTCTCAACCCATCCAATCGCCCCACCATTCGATCCACAACAAGTCCAGAATTAACCATCCTCGCCTCTCTCGCACTACTCATATACACTATTCCACACACTTTTATCCTGTCCACCATTTTCCAACGTACATTCCTTCCCCAACTCTCTCTTCCCACCCAGTCTCCTAAGACCAGTAATTTTGATTTTTCCACATTAACTCTTAACCCGGTAACCCCCGTGAAATTATCAATAACATCTCCAACCGCACGTAAACTAAATACATAATTAGTCAGTTACAACGCAGATGTTGACGTCTATGATTTACAAGGCACTGAACCCGTTTACTTATTCAGGGATTTCAACTAATTGTCGGCTATTATAATTAGCTATTAATTTAATTTTTGCCATTACTGTGATTAATTTATTCCCATTACATTAAAAATATTATCATTAAAGCCGGTTATTATTTGCGGTCCAAACCATATACGTAATTTGTGGAAGACAAAGGCTACCAACTACAACAATTAAGCCACGACGATCAGAAGACCCAACGTTGGGAAGCAATATAGATCTGAGATCTCACAGGACTCGAAAGTTGTGTTATCATATAAAACAATGAGACAGACTTGCTGAGGCAGGAGATACACTGGGAAACAGATACGGAGAGAACTTCATCGACCACAACACAGAACCATGAGCTGCACATATTGCCAACACAGAGAATAATAAAGGTTATACTGAGGGAAATGTCAGAGTAAGTGCATGTAATAGTCTCTGCAATCAACACCATGCATAGCATTCTCTCTGCCAACGCCTTGGTAATGTTACAAAAAAACGCGATTCTAAAAGCTTAGAGATCTCCAGTGAATACTAGAAAGGACTGCCCTTCTAGCATCCAGCCTGTTACTGGGTTTTCGTAACAAGTAGTCAGTATCCTTGTCCAATTATCCATTATAATTCAGTATGATTCAATAGTGCTTCAGGATTACAACTGGTAGGCTACTAACTAGAGAAAATCAAATTTAATAAATTTATTAAGTATCGTCTAGAGGTATATCATCAAATTAAATTAAATTAATCAAATCAAACAAATTAATAATATCACTTCTTTCGTTTACAGTAGTATTGTGCTGAAAGCACATATCACATTTATAATTTTTAAGTACCGTCTGGTACATTAACATTTAATAAGATATTACAAATATATACAAGTAAGTGACTGACAAAGTTCTCTCATAAACTAACTTCTGGACCAACTGGCAATCAGAACAGTCTGCTTCAACAATAAAAAGAATGCTTAATCCATTAGCAATATAACAAGCAACTGTGCCACAGAATCAGGAACAAGGAGATAATATAACGACATTAAGTAGGGACCATCAGCAGATCCTCCACAAAAGTCACAAAACTCCCATACTACTGAATCTAAGTTCAGCATAAGAAAATCCCCGACTGTGATAATACACAGATACCAGTACAAGTTAGGTCAGAAGCTACAGCTCAGGACCTGAGTTGCTCAGAGTGTCTAAGAGACACACAACCTCAGTACAACGTCGAAAATCACTAAGTCTATACAATGTTCTGTGAACAGAGTATCCAGAACTAACATGAATAATGAGACAAGAGACGATCTTCCAACAAGGGCCGATAAGGGAGATTTAGGCACTTGTATAGAATACATCCAACCACCAAGCGAGTCTAGACCAGACTGAATACTTCAGGCGAGGTGAGGACACTCTCCCTCCCTCGATCACGTGATAGCTCCGTGGACAGCTGTTGCCCAGCAACAGAAGCCGGCAGAGTAACGAGCCACAAGCGATAATTACAGTAGTTAGACAATCAAGACTTGAACTTTGAGCACATAATATATGTGTTACATCCTACCTAACAAACGGAAACTAAGTCAAATAATAATATAAAGTCATATATTTACGATTTAGCTATTATCGCAAATATAAGCAATATAAAATTATATGAAAAGGTAATATACATGTATTATATATAAATAATATACATTGCAACCCATTCAGGGGTTGCAACAGTACGGTCTAGTGTCAGTGACTCACAGGCCAAAGAACACAGGAACAAACCTGAAGCAATGACGTAAAGACTACTTTGTCAGTGAGTATAGTAATTCGTTTTTCGGGACCCGCTCTGGTTATGTTATAAATTACCGGGAGGTGCGACTTTACTATTCGTGAGGACATCTGAGATTACAGTCTCACACATGAAATTACTTTATGTTCTGCTGATATCAGGAAAATTCTTTTATGTCTCAATAACAATTAGAAATATCTTTATCAAGCATCGAAAACTTTCAACCGCAGCCCAGAATATTAAAAGCCTAAATATTTAGTTATAAGACTATGACAACAAAAATGAGTCATTACTCAATTTGCTTGAGCTGCTGAAATTGTCTGTCTAAATTATATTAGCATAATTTTTCACAAACAACAGAACAGAACAAGGCCCAGAACTGTACCACCTCCCTCGTCGCCAAAGATGTAGAGAAAGCTTTTGACACTGTTTGGCATGATGGATTAAAATATAAACTTTGAACTTCCTTTGATTTAACTGTAAATATGATGAAATTATTATGTCACTTTTTAGATGGCCGTACGATGCGTATACGATTCAGAGATCACCATTCTGACTATTTCACTTTAAAAGCGAGTGTACCCCAAGGCTCTGTCCTATCTCCCACCCTTTATATACTCTACACGAACGATTTACCTGAACCTCTATACCCTAAAACACTTACACTTTCCTATGCAGACGACATCACTCAACTCACAGCACATGAAAACATTCGTTTCCTTGCACGCAGAACACAAAGAGAGGTCGACAGGATGACCGCCTGGGAATTATTATGGCGCATTAAAACCAACCCAAATAAGTCAAAGATCACATACTTTCATAGAAGGCGCGATGTCCCGACTCCTGTCGAACTCAAAACAAGCACCTCCCGTACCCCCATCCCACGCACCCCCTCCACAGTTGTTCTTGGTGTTACCCTCGACAACACACTGACTCTAAAACCTCACATTACTGCTAAGACTGCAAAGGCTGGGATTGCGCTCTCAAGGCTATATGAGCTGAGAGGAGCTAATCCCAAGTCTAAACTACATCTATACAAAGCTCTCATTCGACCTTCATTCGCTGCCTGGATGAGGTAGAGTGTGGTCGTGCTTTGCACCCCTCTACTGTTTCCCAGACGAGCTACTCAGTCAACGACATGGCGCCAGGTGTGCGCAGGAGAGTGAATACTGTGGGCATTGAACTTATTAGTGGGGCTTTAACGCCTACGTCAGTCGATGTGTTATTGCCCAAAATTATACGAGAGACATATGGCATCAGAGACGAGGATTTATATGGAGTGGCACTGAACGGTGTATATAGAATTTTCGTGAAAGTGCTAACTGCTCAAGTATACGAGGCTTTGGTTGATCGTTACCAAGATGTCAGCATTAACGTAACACCGGCAGTGAGGGTCAAGTTGACTGATGTATCACGACATTATTCGTGGGTTAAGCTCCGCAACGTGCCTTTTGAGGCTGATGAGGTAGATATTCGAAATGTTTTCGAACGTTATGGAACTGTACATCTGGCCCAACCTGGCAAATGGGTAAAAGGTGCTTACACAGGATTTCCTGAGGGTTCTTTTAATCTCAAGATGACGCTTAGGCATCCTATACCCTCGTATGTATATCTCGAAGAGTTTAGAACCCAGGTAATGGTAGCGTATGCGGGGCAGAGACGTACGTGCCGACTGTGTGGCGAATATGACCATATGGCGGCAGACTGTGGCAAGCGGAGTATGGCTCCTGGGCCGGCAAGGGGCGGAGCACCTGCGCATGAGCACCCGATGCCTAAGGAAGAACGGGGGCAAGGAGGAGGGCGTGGTCGCATGTGGAGTGAAGAGGTAGTGGCTCCTCCAGTGGAATCGGAAGAAGTGGTGATCCATGAATCACCTGGCCCATCAACAGTGGCTCCTGGGCCGGCAAGGGGCGGAGCACCTGCGCATGAGCACCCGATGCCTAAAGAAGAACGGGTGCAAGGAGGAGGGCGTGGTCGCATGTGGAGTGAAGAGGTGGTGGCTCCTCCTGGGGAATCGGAAGAAGTGGTGATCCATGAATCACCTGGCCCATCAACAGTACAGTTGTCAAGTGAGGAGGTACAGGAGGGCGCAGCAGTGAAGGCTATTGAGGAGGAGTTGGAGACGGTGATACAGGCTATGTTACAGTCTACGGAGGTGGAGAGTTACAGCGAACAAGACCCTGGGATCAGGGCAGAAGGTGTGTGTGGGGAAGGGGAGGATCAGGTGGCACCTGTGGTGGACAGTGCGAGTGCCATGGAAGGGCATGGAGGCGGATTAAGGGTGGTAGAGGTGGAAGTCCATTGTGCTGGCTCCCAGGACTCAGATATGGAAACTGAGGGAGCTACAAGGAAAAGGGCAGCAGCGTCAGATTCGGACGATGTTCTGACGCCGGCGCAAAGGCCGGGGAAAAAGACATGGGGTTATGGTACCCAGAGTGACTCTGCGAGAGGGCCACAACAGAAGGGGGGGGATGGTTGGGAAGGAGGGGGGAGTCTGTGGCAAAGGCACAGTCCAGGGGAACGGTCTGAAAGGGAAGAATCTTGACATGAGGCGGGGAAGGAAACCTTAAACTGGCCTCAGGTGTGTAACAATAAATATTAATGGTCTGTGTGATGGTGTTAAACGGGAGTGCTTCAGGATGTTTTTGAATAGGTACAAGGTTGACGTAGCTTTTGTGCAGGAGCACAATTTTAAGCTTGGTCGTGAATTAGTGGTGCCTGGGTATCAGGCTTATGTGTTGCCGTCTGAGCGTTTAAAAGGAGGAGTGGGTGTGTTGATCAGGGAGGCGAGCCCGTTTGTATTGCATAGGAAAGAGGGGGGGGGAGGGGGTAGAGTATTACGTGTGGAAGGATGGTGGATGGGAGAGAGAGTGGCGTTTGTGTGTGTGTATGCCCCAGCAGAAAGTGACGTGAAAGTGAAGATGGATTTTGTGCGGGAGGAGCTCGTGTATTACCTACGCACGTTACCGTCTGTGGCGATTGTGGGGGGGGATTGGAATTGTGTAATTAAGAGGACAGACGTGGAACCCAGAGGAGCGGGATATTTTTCCTCAGTCTTGGGGGGCCTGCTTAGAGATCTTCAGTTACGTGATGCTTTCGGGGGAGGTCTGTGGGAGGTGGAACATACGTTTATAAGAAGGGGATATGCGGCTCGTTTGGACAGGTTATATTTATCTCAGAGGGTTTTGGTAGAGTCTTTTAAAACTATTGAGATGGTGTCTTCCGATCATAGGGCGGTATTAGTGGAGGTGGGATGGGATGCTTTGGCTCGTAGGCAGGGAAGTTATTGGAAACTGAACACGATGGTTTTGGGGGATAGGGAGGGAGTGGAAGCGTTTGCAATATTTTGGGAACAGCTCTGTGCCGACAGAAGGACTGAGGAAGATGTGGTAGGATGGTGGGATAGTGTGGCTAAGTTACGAATACGTCAATTTTATGTGAGGGAGGGCAAACGCATTAATCAATTGCGGTATGGTTTGTCAAATTACTTAGAATCTAGATTACGGAATTGTTACGAGGGGGGGGGGCGGTGGCCGGGGTGTACCCGGTGGAGGATATACACATGTTGAAGGACAGAATACGGGATTTGCAAGAAGAACGTTTTGCAGCTGTACGGGTACAGGCGGGGTTGGACGAAGTACTCTGGGGCGACAAGCCATCAGCTTGTGTGCTGCGAGGACAGAAGGTACGACAGCGAACGACTACAATACCGGGTTTGCAAGTCATATCTTCTGTGGGGGGTTTTAGAGAGGGTCAGGTATTAAGGGACACCAAGGGGATGAGTGCATATGCAGATAGATGGTTTGAGGAATACGGGAAAAGTAGTGGGGTGGATGGTGAGGTTCTTGGGAAGGTATGTGAGTATGTGCCGTGCAAACTGGGGAGGAGTGATCGGGAGGCACTGGGTGGGGTCATTGAGGAGGGGGAAATATGGAGAGCCCTTATGGACATGAGGAAGGGTAAGGCACCCGGGATCGATGGTTTACCTAGCGAATTTTATGTACAGCACTGGGGTCTGCTTAGGGGTTTCCTAGTAAGGTTAATGAATGCCATGAAAGACGGAGGTAAGATGGGAGAATCTCAGGCAACGGCGGTGGTGGTGTTGGTCCCAAAGGGTAAACAGCAGAGTACCCTTCGGGATTACCGAGCCATTTCGTTGCTTTGTGCTGATTATAAATTATTTGCGAAAATTCTTGGGAATCGGCTTAAATGTGTTGTGGGGAGGGTCGTGTTTGAGTCTCAGTTTGGTTTACCTGGTAGGTCAATGAGCGTGGGCCACGGGATTATCAAGGGGTTCCTGGAGGACATGGAAAGGGGAAGAGGGGCGTTGGTGGCGTTGGATTGGCAAGGGGCTTATGATAGGGTGGAAAGAAAGGCTTTGAGGGATATTCTCCTACGACAGGGGTTTGGCGAAGAAATAGTGGGGTGGGTGGATACGTTGTACTCAAACGCGAAGGTAAGGGTGCAAATCAATGGGTGTGTGGGGGGGGGAGTCAACATGGAGCGGGGTCTTCGGCAGGGATGTCCTTTATCACAAATATTGTTTGCATGTGTTCAGGATCCCTTTTATAGGATGGTGGAGGATCGTCTAAGGACGGGGGGGAGGGATGGTGAGCTGAAGCCGTGGCCTGGTTTGGTGGGCTATGTTGATGATACCACTATTTTGGCAAGTGAGGAGACACGGTTAGGACTTTTGGGGGAAGTTGTACACACTTTTGGGAGAGCTACTGGGATGAAGGTAAATCTGGAAAAGTCAATGATCATGGGGCTGGGAGAGTGGACAGAGAGATTAGATTGGGGATGTGATGTTGTGCAGCGGAGGACCGGGAGTCTGAAAATCTGCGGTGTCATGTATGAGGCTGACCTGAGTGCTGCAAGGGTTAGCAATTCGAATAGGATGGTGGAACAGGTGCAGCGACGGTTGGGAATGCTGCGACCTCACCATTTAACCCTTAGGCAACGTGCAATTGTCATCAATGTATTACTATATAGTAAAGTCTGGTTTGTTTCGGCTGTGATGCCGTTAACAGGAACGGCGATCACGAGTATTCTTAGAATGGTGTTCAAATTTTTGTGGGGTTCAGGGTGCAACTGGTTGCGAAGGGAGGTAGTGACATTGCCGGTATGTAGGGGAGGGTTGGGTTTGTTGGACTTGAGAAAGCGCGTGAAATGTGTGTTTATTAAGAGGGAAGTGATGAGTGCAGGTGGATGGAGGGAGGGTCAGCTAGATAAGGTACATGCTCACCTGAGGAAATGGTATGGAGGGGCGGAAATGAAGGAATGTGAGACAGTGTTACGCGCCTTAATGTTAGCCAGGGAACCAGGAAAAGTAAAGGTGGGAACTTTGTGTAAATTGTTAGAGAGACATGTAGTGGCGCCGGTTGAAGGGATCTACCCCATGTATGCATGGGATGTAATATGGCGAAGATTTAGTAAATTAAGGATACGACCTAGGGCGCGTGAGGTTATGTACCGTTTCCTGCATGGGATTTTGCCAACGGGAGCGATGCTCCGAGATAGGAGGGTTATTGAGGGTGGGGGGTGTGGCAGATGCAGTGGGGAAGAGACTGCGTATCATGTCGTCTATTTTTGTGAAGGTTTGGAGTGCATCAGGGTATGGATGCGTAAGGTAGTGGTGAGGGTGGGGGGTCAAGGTGTGTCGGTATTGCGAGCGTTGAGTCTTGATATGAGTGGTGTGGATGAGAGTGTGGTAAGAGGTTTAGCATATGTCATCGTGGACTACATATATGTTTTATGGGGTATGAGGGGGAAGGTGGGTGGGGATGTGCTGAGAAGGACTTTGGCGGCGACGTTTTATCGAACTTTGTGTCGCAATAGAGACATTTTTGGGAAAAGGTGGGAAGAGTATTTTTCTGAGGGTTATAGAGGACTAACAATAGGGAATTTATTGGCGTTATAAGGGGCTTTAACTGCCGGGGTGAGTAGGTTGGTAAAAGGGGGGGGGGGTTCAGGGGATTTCAACGGGCTCACCTCCTTGGGTATGCAGTGATGTGGTTGGGTGTGATTGGAGGTACTAGTGTGTGACCAGATGAGAGGTTGTGCAAGATAAGTTTTGCTTAGTTCCCTTGATGGGGAAGGTGTAAGGAGCAGATTAAATATATAACATGTATTAATGTATAACCTATAAATTATATAACATGTATATTTCTTTGGTAGCGTATTATGTTCCACTTGCACTGGTATTGCAATTGAATTTGAATTTTCTTGAGAGGGTTTTCCTTTCACTATTTCCTTGAAGCACTGAGTTATTTTTGCCTTTTTTTGTAACGTGGTCCAGCATCAGTTTTGACGTAATTACCTATTATTATTATTCTTATTTAAGGTATTGTAATTTTGGTAGTCCTGTACCATTCATGGTTGTAAATAATGTTTCCTCAAGTGACATGTGTCATAATAATCCTAAATTGAGGATAATTAATGTCATGATTATTCAGGTTGGTGATGGGGTTAGTTTTCAATGTGTGTGTGTGAGGGGGGGGAGGGATGATGGGTCACCTGTGTTGCAGCACAGGTTTCTTAATAAAGCATATTGTAGGTCTGGTGTATTTGTTGCGAGTTGTATTATGGGTGATTGTCATTAAGCTTGGTGCATTATTGTGTTGAGGTTGTAATTTTAGGAGTTTTATTTATAGCCATTTTGTGGCCTTTGTTATTATAACTTTATTCCTTCTTAAATTGTGATATGTTTTAAAAACTTGTATATAGTAGACTGTCAGATGTTGCCTGGATTGTTTTGTGTTTATATATTGTTTTACTGATGTTGTCCTTGTTCATTATTTTATATATGTACCTATTAATATTTGTACATGAAGTTTTAAATAAAATATAAAAAAAAAAAAAATGACATATGACAAAGACTCATACAATTGAAAATTAATATATACAAGAAAATGTAACAGTTACTTCCAGCCTTCTCATTAATCAATAAACCGACTCATTACATTTACACTTAAACCCGTATACAACAATATCAGACACAAAAGGAATGCGTCTAAAAAAAATTACTTCATATGGTAAAGAACGATACCGTTGTATAATGCTATACAAAGTGCATTGAAATGACAATTGAAACAAAGTAACGAAAGGGAACATACAACAAGCATGTGTTGAATACATATAAACCTACACATCACATACACCACAGTACTATCTTTGTATAACACCTTTGAGGACAAAAGGAGAATCCAGACATACTTAGATCATGCCTTGTGTCACCTCAAACCATCAAACACACAAATACTGTGAGATGTACCCTCTCACACATTATACACACAATCATGTAGTGTAAACACCACTACTTACATATTAAATTCGATACCTTCTGAAAAACAATGTGAATAACATATCTTACACAACAACCCAGACCAAACTCACATCACAAAAGAAGCTTATTTATTATATTACCAAACATACCACACACGCTAACATCTATACACATTTCCATACTCAAGAAAACTAGCCCGCCGCAACCCCTTACTTTACACTTAAATCTCTTAAATCCTTCAACCTGAATCTACGATAACCTTCAGTAAATGCTGTCTCCCATCTTCCCCCATAAAGATCCCTATTGCGGCACTTTGTTCTATACATCGTGGCCCCTAACACTCTTATCCTTTCCTCGACTCCCACCTCCCTCATTGCCCAAGATATATAAATAAAATCTGTGACCACATACGCAACCGCATTCACCACCTGCTGACTCCCCCCACCTATATCTAAACTTAACACCCGCAACACCTGTAATCCTTCCCCACCCACTAACCTAACTACTCTACTTAGCCAGACCCTCACATCTTCTAAACAAGTACAAAAGTACACAGCGTGAAATATGGTTTCCGGACATCCACACGCTTTGCACTCCCCACCTTCCCTTAATCTCCTATTAAATAACACAACCCCAGACGGCAAGATCCCATGTAAAAACCTAAACATAACCTCCCTGACACTTGGTTTTACACGTAGTTGTTGAAGACATTTAAATACAGAACCCCATGCATACATAGGGTATGCCCCCTCAACTGCCGCCACCACAGACCCACCCCCCACCCTCTCAAGAACCTTCAATTTAAGCTGTTTCGGATCCCTTAACTTCAGTAAAACTCGCAACATAGCCTCCCCAAACATTAAATCCCTACCCCTCCACCACCGTTGCATATCCATGCGCAGTCTTTCAAGGCCTCCCCCCCTCACCCCCTCCCTCACAAACCCCCTTTTCAGAAACACACTCAACATACGCTTCTCAAGAGGTATAAGCCCCAGCCCCCCCTGGCTAACGGGAAGCGACACCACCCCTCTACTTAGCCAGTCACAACCCGATCCCCATATAAATCTGAATACCCGCAGTTGCAACCGTTGCACCTCACACCGTCGTAACGGATATATTGCCACCACGTGCCATAACTTGCTATACAACAGGACATTCGTGACTATAACCCTTTGATGCAACGATAATTGCTCTGCCCTCAAGCCTCCCAATCTTTTCAAAACTCCATCCACGGTGCGCCTCGAATTTGCCTCTTGTGCATCCCTATCATTCCGCATGTACACTATCCCACATATCAACAGCTGATCTACCACACGCCACCCACCCTCCACAGTCTCACCATTATGTACGCTATCCCCTAGATCCAAATACTTGGACTTTACTACATTAATTTTCATCCCTGTAGCCTCACCAAAAACGTCTATCACCCTTTCTACCTTATGTAAATCCCTCACATCCCTCACCAAGACAGTCGTATCATCCACGTAACCCACTATACCCGCTTCCCCTTCACGTGCAACACCAACCCTCGCTCTCGCTATACTCCACCTAACTGCCCTATAAAAGGGTTCTTGAAGACATGCAAACAAAATTTGCGACAGAGGGCATCCCTGTCGCAAACCCCTTCCCATCTGAATGCTATCACCTAGTCGTCCATTAACCTGTATTCTCATAACTGCACCCAGATACAAAGTTTTTGCCCAAGAAACAATTTCCCTCCCGAAACCCAACCAACGCATAAAACTCCATAATGCATCCCTTTCTACGCTATCATAAGCAGCTCTCCAATCCAGAGCCAAAACACCCCCTCCCCCCTCCCCCCTATGCTCTATAAAACTCCTAATAGCTCCATGCCCTTCATACATTGATCTACCCGGTATGCCATATTGTCCTCTATCAATTACTTTACCTAAAACCTGTTTGATTCTGTTCCCTAATACCCTTGCAAATAACTTATAATCACCGCACATAAGCGATATTGCACGGTAATCTTCTACCGTGGTCTGTCCACCCTTCGGCACTAATACAACAACAGCAGTCCTTTGCTGCTCACCCATTGCCCCATCTTCCTTCATTACATTGAACAATCTGACTAAAAATCTCCTCAATACTTCCCAGTTCTCAACATAAAAATCATTAGGCAACCCGTCTACACCCGGTGCCTTACCTAAACTTGCACCTATTATAGCTCTCCAAATTTCCCCTTCCGTAATCCGTCCTTCCAAAGTCTCCCTATCTCTACCATCAAGCTCGCATTGCACATAACCACCCATTTCCCTTAAAGCATCATCTCGTATACCCACATGTTGTGCATATGACCTAAACCATGCATCAATATATCCACTCATACCTTCAGTCGACATCAATACCTGCCCTTCCCTATACCCTCCCATCCCCACTTGAACTGTTAATCCCATCATCTCCGTGGCTGCCCTCCTCTTCTGCTGTCCCCTTAACGCACACGCCGAAGGCCGATCCCCGTAGAGAACCTCCTCCAACCCTCCAGACACACGTGCACCATCAAATCGATCATTATGCAGACCCTTAATACGTTGCTTTAAATCCTCTATTTCCTCCACAGGGTATCTCGCACCATCACCCACATAACAATTGCGTAACTGTCCTTCTAAATACCCCTGTAGCCCATATAAAAGTTGATTACTTTCCCTCCCAAGCCGAACATAGTAATCCCGAATACGTTTCTTAGCCACCACATCCCACCACCTAACCAAGTCTCTATCCCCAGGAGCCCCTGCTAACAAACCCTCCCAAAAACACTCAAAAGATTTCCTATTCTCCTCCCCTTTTAACAATTTAACATTCAATTTCCAATAACTACAACCCCTCTTAGGTAAACCCTCCCACCCTGCGTCCACAAGAACTCCTCTATGATCAGAAAACACCACATCTAAAACACGCACACTATTAACTACGATGGTGCGTGACACGTACACTCTATCAAGTCGCGCCGCATATCCACGACGTACAAAAGTATGCTCAACCTCTCCCCCCCCCACCACGTCCTTTAATCCCACCCCTGACATTAAATCTCCCAATACCCCTGAAAAGTACCCACTTCCCCGAGGTTCTACATCCTTACGCCGGATCACGCAATTCCAATCCCCGCCTACAATAGCTACTTCAGGGAGTGACCTCAAATAATAAATTAACACCTCTTTCACAAAGGTTGCTTTTACACGCCCATCATTCTCAGCTGGACCATACACACACACAAAAGCCACCTTCACCCGTCCCCATAGCCCTTCCACCCTTATTATCCTCCCCTCCCCCCCTTCACTACGTCTCACAACAAACGGGCTAGTCTCCCTGATCATGATGGCAACGCCACCTTTCAACCGAATTGCATTCTCCATGTACACATTATATCCTTCTATCCGCAATTCACTACCACATTTATGATTGTGTTCCTGTATGAACACAACGTCCACATTATTACGCACCAATAAATCACGTAACCATGCACACTTTCGTACAGTTCGCAAACCATTAATATTTATTGTGAGGCACTTAAAATCGACAATGATGGTTTTCCTTTCGACACTGAATGTTTTTCACTAGATTTTTTGTTTCCAATTTTCCCTTCCCCTCCTTTTGAAGCACTCCTGATCATCCCCTGTGCTTTGGGTACACAGGACCCTTTCTGTGCCACATCCGCCCATGATTTCTTCCCTGATCTTTGGGCTGGCGTTAACACATCATCAGAATCTGAAAGTGTAACAGAGCGCTTTCGTGTTACACTTTCTACCTGCATTTCGTCGTCCACAGTGCAATCCTGGTGAATTTCCACCTCCACCGTTTGTTTCAGCAAGGCGTCAGTGGCGTCCACTACCAGCTGCACGTCGTGATCCACGTCCGCCGTCGCAGCCTGTCCCAAGTCTAGGGATGGTGCCGTCGCAGGACTCATGCTGTCCTCCGTAAATAATTCTTCTAACACAGAGACAATGGATGTCTCCACATCATTGGCCTGCTCTTCTCGCGAAGCCGTTTCCACCTCTGGGGCTGCCTCCAAAGGAGGCGACACTTCCGGGAGTGTAGCACACACCGTGTTCAGAGACCTCTCAACCTCTTCGCTCCAAGACAATCTTGAGGGTTGCACAGGCGCTTCAGGCACATCTTGCCTTATACCTTCCTCCCCTAAATCCTTGCTCTGTTGTACAACCCTGGCACCTCGTCTCCTTTCACACTGCACCGCCAAATGATCGTATGCTCCACACAACCTACAAGTGCGGCGTTGCCCTGCATAAGTCACAAAAACTTGAGTCCTGAAGTCTTGCAGGAGCACATATGAAGGGATTGGATGTCGTAATGTCATTTTTACCGAAAAAGTTCCCTCAGGTAGTCCTTCATATGGGCCATCAGGCCACCTCCCTGCTGTAGCCATGTGTATGGTGCCGTAATTACTCAGGGCAGCACGTATATCAGTCGCATCAGCCTCAAAGGGTACATTTCTCACTTTTACCCATGTATAATGGCGGGATACATCGTGTAGCTTCACAGACACAGCCTGGTTAACCACCAGATTGACCTCTTGATACTTGTCGACGACATTCTCGTAAACTTGAGCTGAGCTAAACTTTACAAAGATTCTTGTCACACCATTCATCGCTACACCGCACAAATCCTCGTTGGCGATACCATAGGTGTCTCGGATTATCGCTGGCAATAATATCGCCATTGATGGTCCAAGCACTGCTCCACGAGTTAATTCCAAACACACAGTGTTGACGCGGCGTCTGGCTGCCTGCGCCATGTTGAGAAAATGAAACTGCCACCGAACAGCTATAGAGGGCAGCAGTGTAGAACACGTCCTCTCTACTCAATGGCTGAGAGACGAATGCAAAAAAAAAAACCTCATGACTAACACACCGGCTTTGAACATATACTGGAAGACACTCAGTGAAAAACAACTTGACAGACTTGAAGCATACCATGACTACTGGACTACATATTTAGGAGATCCTTACAATGATGTAAATCTCTTTCAAACGTTGTACGACTCGGCACCTCCACCTCAATACATATAAACTACCTGACTTATCTAGCCCAACTATTCCAACAATTCTAAAACTGCCATTGTCATAGAGCTGTGTCTTTGTGCGTTTTAGCTGAAGTGCTTGCGACAGTCGTTTGCGTCAGCTTTTGCAGTAACCTGTGCCTATTCCGCGTCCAGTCGTTGCGAATTGTAGTACTCCCGAGAGTGACACTCCTGCATTTTATATTCGGCGCATGTACACACCCTCATTTACAGGCTATCTCCCCCAACCAGCGAACCAGGTTGCTAAGAGTTGATGATGGGACCCCGTCGTTCAACTAGTGACCAGGTTCTAGCCAATAAGAATATGGTTTTGGCAATCGCAGAGGTTATGTGGGTACCGCTCTCCTGTCTGCCCTTGTCATTCTAGAACTGGTTGAAGCACGGTCTGCTATCTTGTGGCTTCTATTTCTGCCTTGCTTACCGTGGAGTGCACTATACTTATCACTGTACATAGTGTACATATTGCTGTTCTAAATTGGTGAAGAATAATATAAGTTTAAACTTTTTCTGCTGTTTATTTTGCTCTCATTACACCCGGGATAACAGGCCATTTGGAATCCTGGGTTGTAATATGGGTAGCCTGTCCGGGAGCTGGAGCTGGACTTACCTGGAGTTTACCTGGGGAGTTCCGGGGGTCAACGCCCCCGCGGCCCGGTCTGTGACCAGGCCTCCTTAGAGAAACGGTTGAGCTTAGGGTGAAGCTCGTAGCAGGAACATTGCAGCTTGCTGTCTGGCATTGCTTTACAAATTTTGCGTGTCGGTTGCTTTATGATCAGCCTTGCTATTGTGTGATCGTTCAACAGCTCGCTACTAGCTTGTTCGGTGTGCTCGCTTCGCTACGGTCAATCTTCTAGAACAGTTTAGCTGTCTGGCATTGCTTTACAAATTTTGCGTGTCAGTTGTTACTAGCCTGTTCGGTGTGGAGAATTTTGCAGTCGGCTTTGCTTGTAAGCGTGTTCTGCAAATTAACGTGTTACGTTGGGGTATTCTGCAATCGTACTGTGCATAGCGAATAACTTATGCCACCTAGACGAGTCAGACGTCTGGTGTCGGCATATACTTTGCATAACCTACCTAAATTGTCCCTACAGCGTTGTTGGCAAATTGCTCGTTCCATTGGCATTAAATACAAACGCACTCTCACAGCTGCGCAACTGCGTTCACTGATTGCTGACAAACTTATGGAAGAGATGGCACATCAGACTCCTCCCTCTACGGGAGCTAGGGCAAAAACTTCTATGTTCTCGCAGGAGGAAGATGATGTACCTATGGAGCAAAATGGTCAGTATAGTGCAGCTCGGTTGTCTCAGGGTGAATCAGCGTCGTTGGCACTTGAGCTGGCAAAAATCAATCTTGAGCAAACTAGGGAACAGAGAGCATTCGCAAGGGAAGAATATGATAGGGAAAGAGAAAGGAGGCAGTTTTCGCATTCTGTAAATAATTTTAGTTTACAGAAAGCAGTACAGTTTGTTGCCCGCTTCAATGAGGCCGAACCAGAGCAATTTTTCGAAAGCTTCGAAAATCAGGCTGGAGCCTTGAGGTGGCCGGAACAGCATTGGGCATCGTTGGTTCATACAGCATTATTGGGTAAGGCACAGGAATTTACGTCAGTATTAAATGACGCTGAATTTTCTGATTATCAAGTAGTGAAGACCAGTGTTGGGAGCATATACATGTATCCCAGCTAAATACAAAAAAAAAAAAATTTAAACTAAGCAGGCGGCAGCTTGGTCAATCCCTAGTGGACTTTGCGAGACAGCAAACCAAAGCTTTTACCAGCTGGCATAAAGCAAGTGGTGTCTCTACCTTTGAGGCGCTGGTGCAGCTTATTCTGATTGATAACCTGCTGGAGTCTGTGGGACCAGAGGTTCGAGTCTTTCTGCAGGATCGTGACTTAACCACTGCATTGGAGGCAGCCAGGTTGGCTGATACCTTCGAAATTAACCGCTCCTTGTCCGAGCGGTCCCGTCTCTTTTCAACAGCCTGGCATGAGCAGAGATCGTCAACCTTGGAGAATGAAGTGCCAGCCGGAGGGAGAACGTCTACGTCAGCCAACTAAGTCACCTGGTGAGCCACGCTTCTCAACATATGGTCCAATTGCGGAGAGGCAAACTACTCATGGTGCATCTCGACAACAGTATCCAGAGACACACCAGCCAGAACGACACCATTTGCAACGTCAGCACGGAGTAAAGGGCAAGCCTGTCGTCTGCTTCCTCTGCAACAAAGGTCACATCCGTCCCAACTGACCCCATAAACCCCAACCCATTGGGAAAATCTCTAATATCCCTAGTAACATGTCCCCTAGAGAAGTAGAAAGAGGTATGGCCCCTTATTATAGCAAGTCTAATTTCCCTTCAGGAAAACTCAAACAACTAAAGTAAAGACCTTTAGAGATACTGGAGCATATTGCTCGCTTGTAAGAGAAGGAATATTACCCCTTTCAGAGAATACTTCCTTGAATTCCTGTTTTATTGGAAGCATTTGGAGGAGCTATATATTCTGTTCCTTTGCATAAAATTTATGTACAGTGCAAATATTACACTGGGTACTTGACTGTAGGTGTCTCAAAAGGATTCCCCATGAGATGCCATGTTATTACTGGGTAATAACATTACTACTGTTAGTTCGTGTCCTGAACCTATAATGATTAATTCTTCTCCGGTGTTGCCCATAAACTCTGGCAACATCCCAAGGGTTGTCTGGAGAGAATGTTGACCTATCCTTGGACGACTCCGATCTCGGAATAGCCACGTTGTTTTATGAGGCACACCGGCCGGAGCCTCGTAAATAAAGTGAACAGACCCCGATCAAGCCTTCCTATTCCCAGGTTGCAGGATTGCCAGATGTCTGTTTCCATGCCCGAGGGACTGTCCTTCCGGGAGGAACAACGAAAGGACCCTTCTTTAAAATTCGCTTTTCAGGCAGCCATGGGTAAATCCTCTTTGGGTCATCCGGTCAAGTATGAAGTTAAAAACAATTATTTGATCTGCACTGAGACTGGTAAGGAGATAGAGGGCCGGCAATTGTTTAACAGGTTAGTAGTTCCAACAAAGTATGGACCTCAAATATTAAATATAGCTCATAATACGTCATTAGGAGGTCACTTAGGAATTACAAAAACCTTGTATAGAATCACAAAAGAATTTTATTGGCCAAAATTAAAGAAAGATGTGAAGAATCATATTAGGTGTTGCCGAGAATGTCGGCAAGTTGGGAAACCTGGACATTCCATTAAACCTGCACCTCTCCAACCTATACCTGCTGATGGAGAACCTTTTGCAGATTTAATTATAGATTGTGTAGGTCCACTACCTAGGTCAAAGTCTGGAAATCAGTATTTATTTACGATTATGGATAAAGTAACCAGATACCCTGAAGCAATTCCCATGCGTAATATTAATACTAAAGCTATTCTCAAAGCTTTAACAAAATTCATTTGTTTTGGCATTCCTAAAACTATTCAAAGTGATCAAGGTACTAACTTTACTGCCAAAGCATTTAGGGAGGTATTAACTAGGTTAGGGATAATCCACAACTTATCCACTGCCTATCATCCTCAGTCCCAAGGCGCCATGGAAAGATTCCATCAGACATTAAAAACAATGATGAACTTTTTGCATGCACTTTCCTACAGACTGGGATGAATCACTACCTTTGTTGCTGTTCTCGGTACGAGAGACGGTGCAAGAGTCTACAGGGTATAGTCCGTTTGAGCTGATCTTTGGGCACAATGTAAGAGGTCCTCTTCGGGTGCTCAAAGAAGGATGGATGGGAGAAGACGTTAGCTCAACACTCTACAATCCGTCTTCAAGGTTGCAGGTGGCACGTCAGTTAGCCAAGGCTAACCTAAAGACAGCTCAAAGCAAGATGAAACAGAGGTATGACAGAAGTGCACAATTCCGCTCCTTCCATCCAGGAGACAAGGTGTTGGTGCAGGAACCTATACCTGGCCACACCTTGAAAGCTAGATTTACGGGACCTATGCAGATTGTAAGTAGATTATCTGATGTAAATTGTGGTAGCTCCCATTGATAAGACCTCAAAAACTAAAACTTACCACATTAATCAAAGGCTTTTCATACACCAGATGAAGTCCCAGTAATGACTGTCCTCCACCTCTGAGGACGACTCTGATTCTTTGCACTCTATCTCTGAAATTAATATTAAACTTTCAAATTCTGTCCTCCTCAAGGATCCTAGCCCTTTAATGGAGGGATTATCTGAAATGCAAGCAACAAATTTAACGGAGCTTCTACAGTCATATCCTAATATTTTTTCGGATGTGCCGAAAAATGTACGTTAGGTTATCATGATGTAGATGTGGGAAACTCTAAACCAATTAAACTCTCCCCGTTCAGAGCTAATCCTGAAAAGCAAAGGCTACTTCAGCAGGAAGTAGAATTTTTGTTAAAGCGTGGTTTAGTGGAGGAGTCATCTAGTCCATGGGCTTCACCGTGCATCCTTGTGAAGGCTGATGGAGGGTTTCGTATGTGTACAGACTACCGTAAAGTGAACGAGGTCACAATTAGAGATGCTTACCCTCTTCCTCGTCTGGATGACGTAATTGACTTTGTGGGTAAGGCTACTTTTGTGTCTAAGTTAGATCTCCTTAAAGGTTACTATCAGGTACCTTTGACGCATAAGGCGAAGGAAATCTCTGCCTTCGTAGTTCCAGGAGGTCATTATCAATACACAGTTACCCCCTTCGGAATGAAAAATTCCCCCTCTTCATTCCAGAAACTTATCCATCAGGTTATTAAAGGACTTGAAGGCACGGCAGCGTACCTAGATGATATTGTTGTGGTGTCTGATAATTGGGATCAACACCTACTTAGACTTAAGGCTCTTTTTGAGACCTTTAAGAGTTCCCATTTAACAGTTAATTTATCTAAATCTTCCTTTGGCCAGGCCACTGTCACTTTTCTAGGCCATGAAGTAGGTAGTGGTAAAGTTGCACCTAAACTTGCTAAAGTTCTTTCTATTAAAGATTATCCAGTTCCTCATGATAGGAAATCTCTTCAACGTTTCCTAGGCATGATAGGATTTTACAGATTCTGTAAGAATTTCGGATATTGTAGCCCCTCTTACCTCTCTTACCAGTCACAAAGTTCCCTTTAATTGGACCTCAGACTGTAACACTGCTTTTAATAAAGCAAAAAGATTATTGTATACTGCACCCATTCTCTTGTCTCCAGACGTCTCCAAACCTTTTTCATTACAGGTTGATGCTTGCGAGTCTGGGGTTGGGGCAGTAATATTACAAATCGGGAACAAGGAGTTGCAGCCTGTAGCATACTTTTCAGCCAAGTTCCAGCCACATCAGAGGGCTTACTCTACCATTGAAAAAGAAGCCCTCGCGCTGGTACTGGCTTTGGATCATTTCGATGTTTATTTGGGCCAGACATCGCAGGTGGTCAGTCTACAGTGATCACAATCCTTTAGTATATCTCCAAGCCATGAAGAACCACAACACAAGGTTTATGCGCTGGACGCTAAGGCTGCAGCCCTATAATATTTCCATTAAATATATTGCCGGCAAAGAAAATATGTTGGCAGACTCTTTAGAGTCTAATATTTTATTTAGGTTAGGATGTTATTTGTGGTAACCCCTTTTCACGCTTTTTTTTTTTTTTTTAGTGAGGGGATGTGGACTACCGTCCGCCTGTATCTTGGACCTATGCTAGCCTGTCTGACTGCTGTCTCACTCTAAGTTTAGGGTTTGGTTTTTGGTCACGAGAAAAGCTGAGCTCTATCTAAGAGTTGAATGGTGGAGAGGAAAGGCGGTCCCATTATTTTGTGCCATGGCGGCACGGTTACCACTGGGAGGTGGCAGCCTAATCCTGAGCCTTCTCGGGGTGGGGGTGTGGCATGCAAAGAGTACGTAACAGTTATTCGGCGCATGCACACACACCCTCATTTACAGGCTATCTCTCCCAACCAGCGAACCAGGTTGCTAGGAGTTGATGATGGGGCCCCGTCGTTCAACTAGTGACCAGGTTCTAGCCAATAAGAAGATGGTTTTGGCAATCGCAGAGGTTATGTGGGTACCGCTCTCCTGTCTGCCCTTGTCATTCCCATTCTAGAGCTGGTTGAAGCACGGTCTGCTATCTTGTGGCTTCTATTTCTGCCTTGCTTACCGTGGAGTGCACTATACTTATCACTGTACATAGTGTACATATTGCTGTTCTAAATTGGTGAAGGATAATATAAGTAAACTTTTTCTGCTGTGTTTATTTTGCTCCCATTACACCCGGGATAACAGGTCATTTGGAATCCTGGGTTGTAATATCTCCCCAACCTATCTTCTTCCTCCTGTCCCCACTTACCCCTCGCCCCCAGTGGGTCCTTACCTGTGAATCCTCTGTCTGAACATGCATTCTTAGGAACTTGCTTAACTTATTTAATGAAGGATACTATATAGCAATGTAGGGACCAAGTAAAAGACAGCAGAGAATAATTTCTTAAATGTGTATTCCCTCTCTAATTATATATATATATAATATATATAGGTAACGTACAATATATACAGCCAGTACATACAATAAGGCAATTTGCAAGCAAGAGATCGATGAACCGTCTTCAACCAGAGTTTAGGTAATCATGCCTAATTTTTTCCACAAGTGATCTGTCGTCGCTTTACAGAATCGGTGGTCTTTCTCGTGACAGGCTGAATGAACCGAGCAGTTACCATGTCAGTGGAGCCCCCCTTTCCTGACAGTTATACTCTAAACTACTGGTTTGCTGGTCGGGAGAACAAGCATATATGGGCCTGTGACATACATCGAATAAATTGTAACATACTCTTTGCATGCCACATCAGCTTATTAAATCAACCACAATCTAGAAATTAGTGTATGGTAAATCTTATCAATTTTACGAAAGCAACACACCTTGAGCCCTTGTCACTAAAGAAAGATCACGTAATAACTCAAGGTAAGTACCAGTGCAGACTGTCACTGATCACTACACCATTTACAATAGTCTGACATATTAACCAATACCTACTATTCTCAATTTATTATTAAAAACTTTACTATGTATTATTTTTATTATATTCACTACACAAACACCTGACAAAGGAAAATACAAAAGTTTATATCCACACTTAACAGTTAAGTGGCTAAATACTTCATGCCAACTAAAGAACGTCATTAGAGTACCTTAAGATAATCCTTCACAACTTTACAGTAACTACGGTACGAAAGATCTACCAAAGGAAAAAAAGTAGAAGCAGGCGAAAGAGAAGAAACAGCAAGAAAAGAAGCAGCAGCAGCAGCAGCGGCAGCAGAAGCAACACAAACAAGCAAACGAACTAGAGAATGTGGAGAGCAGTAGCAGAGCTGAGAGGAATGACAACGAGATAAAAGAAAATGTCAGCAAGGCCAACACTTCTTTTGTGCTCCAACAGCCTATCAGGAAGAGCGGCCGGTTTCACTTATGTAATACAGAGGATCAGGAGGAGGTGGCATTTGTGGGATAGAAATTCCCCTCCCCAGTGGGGAGCAACTGTCTTGACAGTAGCAAGGTCAGCAGTGGAATGGTTTGCGTCCTGCTTGCAGGCTCAAACCCAGAAAGACAATTGTTTTCTGGCCGAGAAACAAAGGCAGTTATCTTCTACTTACCCTAATTCTCTGATCTAGACCCCTGTGACTTTCTTCTCTTCCAAGAGGCGGTGTTTAAACGATGTGGAGGAGATTCAGCTAATATCGCAGGCCATTAGCACAATTTGCTAATAATTAGCCCTAACTAGTGATTAATGATGTAACTTCAGTAAAATCTAAAATTTACCCTTCTAAGAGTGGGAGTACTGCAGTATTCTTTTTAAGTACAGTAATAACCTATTTCATCTATGCTAATGCAGATAATAGACGGTCAAAAGTGTATTGTTGAACTGTGGTTATTCAACCTCTCTTGTTCCGGCAAAATTGGTATCCCAGCAAAACCTAGGAACCAACAGTGCCGGAAAATCGAACATTGTACCTGTATTAACCCTTTCACTGTCCATAACTGATATAGTACATAATACTATATCAGTGATGGACAGTGTTCGTCATGTAGTTCTATGTCATGAGCTCAGATAAGCTGTGAGAAGTAAATTTCGGCCCAGACATGATTGCATGGAAGACATATTTTTTTATATATTTTATTTAAAATATACAATACATTAACAAAAGCATACAGTATGAGAGCATCGACAGACAATATAAATTCATCTATGTCTATACACTGCAATATGCAGTAATATGTCATGCAGCTGATAGGTAAATACTGCCATATACATAATTCATTACTACAAAATATAACTATTCAAGTAATACAAAATAAAGAATCCTCTTACTCCTTCCCGACTGCTAATTTCAATATACGCACACAATTACATGCCGCAAAAATGCAAGCAGTATAACCCCCCCCCCTATTTACCCCAGCTCACCAAAATGTACAGCATTTCACCGTTGTTTATTTAACTTATAAACTAACCATACTAAATTAAACTTAAGAACATAGTATATTGAAAACAATAACAACTCTACAGTAGTGAAAATGCCAGCTGCTGTCCTAATATTTATATATACATATGTATATATATACATTAGAAACTGAATTAGTTTACAATGAGAGTCAAATCCATCTTTATTGCTGTCCCATGCAGCATTCTCAGACTTGTACTCTTATACGCTACTACAATAGCCTTCGGCAGAAGGCATTAATTAACAATATTAAATAACAATAAGAACGCATGAACTCAGCACTCCCATGCACATCCCAATTACACACAATCGTTCTCTCTTGCACTTATCACTCACCCACGCGCATGCACACCAAACCAACATCTTTCGTTTGGCAAGCCCGTTTGGTACCCCCCCTTTTTTTATCGAATGCTTTACACAACAATCTAAACCCACTTCCCCCCCCCTCACAACTCTAGCAACTACCCAACAGTTATGGACCTGTAACCCTCAGTGAAATCTCCCTCCCATCTCCTCCCATAAATTTCCCGATTCCTATTCATTGTCCTACAAAAAAAACTCGCTAAAACTCGTTTCCTCGTCTCCCCATTATCCACCCCTCTCATTCCCCACGATATGTACACGAAATCCACCATGATATAAGCTACTCCTCGTGCCACATTCTCCCCCACCCTTCCCCTATATCAAGACTCAGCGCTCTCAACACTGACACACCAGTTCCTCCTATCCTCCTGACCACTTTCCCCAGCCATTCCCTCACACTCCCTAAATAATCGCAAAAGTATACCACGTGATAGGCTGTTTCCAACTCCCCACATAATCCACACCAACACGTCTATTTCTGAGGTCTGATCCAGTAGGCAGAAGTAGTATATATTGGTCGATCTAGGAACACTGCCGGATAATGACCATGGAAAATGCGATAATGATGGGGTTTGCATGACAGGGTAATTGTTTAATATGATTAATCATGGCCCAAGGGGATAGAGAGACTTATTCCTATGCATTAATAAGTAGGTACATAAAGTAGAACAAAGGATTCGGGTGTGCAGGTGGCAGATTCCGGGATAATGAGTGTGGAAAAGAATGTGATAATGGGTGGTCTGCATAAGCACAGGTGCTGTCAGGGGGTACAAGTTTAATATGTTTAATCATCCCCCAGGGGATAGAGAGATTTATTTCTGTGTAATTACTAAGTATAGGAAGGTAGGTAATGATCACTTCTGACACCCCAAACTCAATCACTCTGATAGATGGGAGAGGCAGTACAAAAAAGGATTCAGGTGTGCAGGTGGGCAGATTCCCAGGATAATGAGTGTGGAAAAAGAATGTGATAATGGGTTGGTCTTCATAAGCACAGGTGCTGTCAGGGGTACAAGATTTAATATGTTTAAACATCCCCCAAGGGGATAGAGAGAGAGAGAGGCTTATTTCTGTGTAATTACTAATTATAAGAAGGTAGGGTAATGATCACTTTTGACTCCCCAAACTCAATCACTCTGATAGATGGGAGAGACAGTACAAAGGATTCAGGTGACTGGGTACAAGCTTACCATCTCCGAGGTAGTCCCCCCCCCCCCTTTCCCGGGGCTGCGACTCACTGACGCGACTGTTGCTACTTCACAACAACACTGCTGGGTTTAAAGAACGCGGTAATGGATGGGCAGCCGGTCGCCCGAGGGAACCGGATTCCGGGATAATGACCATGGAAAAATAATGAGATAATGGGGGGTCTGTATGACCTTAGGGCTGACAGGGTAGGAGTTTAATATGTTTAATCATCCCCCAAGGGGATAGAGAGTCTTATTACTAAGTAGGAACAGAAGTAGAGTAATGATCACTTCTGACTCCCCAAACTCTATTACACTGATAGATGGGAGAGAGAGGCAGTACAAAGGATTCAGGTGACTGGGGCTCTCTGATGGAGTGTTGCGGCGGGCCTGCTTCTTTGGAGGTCATCGGGTGTGATTATCAGCCCTGCGCCCGCTCTCCGGCTACATCGGGGGCATCTGTGTGAAAAAGGATAATAACCTAATTTTTCAAAGGGTGAAAACAAAAAAGTCTCTCTTAGCAAATATATTTATTAGTTAACATTACATTGTTTTATTCCTCCTCTCCCTCAGAACAGCTAGCTTCTAAGAGCATGAAACTACGAGCAGTGGCGGAAGATCTACCTCTCTCGCGTCGATGCTTGACCCTGGGGAAAAAATCTCTTACGGTTTTTTCTCTTCCCCGCCAAAGATTGCAACTGTCTCTCATCTCTAGTTCCTCTTCTTCTTCTGTACTCCCTTCTTCAGTACTGCTATTAGCTTCTTCGTCTTCCTCCACTTTGTCATCTGTTTTATCTTTAAATAATTTAAACTTTGTTTCTCTGGCATCTGGATGACCATAGGATACAGAGTGATAGGCATCTAAGTAAAAGCGCTTATCATCAAATGAGCTAAGACCTCGTTTCCTAGTGGAGATAGTGGTCATCTGACCTTTTAAATTTCTAATTTGACTATATTGGAAGGTATGTTTAGAACCGTCTTCCAGCACACTTCTAAAGTTATTATGAGTTAATAATTGTTGTTCAGACTGAGGAACTCCTTTCGCAGCGATAGTGTTGTTATTATCTGCTAGCAGGATGCTATACATTTTGGGTTTAATGCAGACTATTTCTGAAATAAGGCGGTCCCCCACCTCACTTTTAAGTAAGCCTAGAGATCCCTTCCTTGAGTCATTGTAGAGAGGATGATCTGTGGGGAAATTAGATGTGTCTATCCATTTCCTCAATGGTTCCTTACCGATTTCATCAGTAAGGTTTTTGATGCCCTCTAAACAGGCGATGACACTATCGGTATCTGAATAGATTAGTTTTATTTTGTCTTGGTATGTTTTCTTAAGAATCATATACCAAAAATGGTACAGCTTAAATTTGGCAAGTTCTAGTATCTGGTAACCTATGTAATTAGGGTAAGTGAGTTTTATGGCTGGCGTCCCCGTCGTAACCAATACTTTGTTTTCTGAAAGCTTTATGGCTTTCTTAAATAGTGGCTTACTCACCGCTCGCAAAAATGCTCCCGCTGATGTTATGAGCTTCGTTTTGTTGGCATATTTTGATGGATTAAACAATGTCTTGCCGAATACAGAATTGGTCAACAATATAAATAATCGCTGACAGTCTTTACTAGTGCTACTATTGCGTTGCCTCACGTTCGTTTCAACAAAGCCCGCCAGATATTTTCCTTGTGAGAATTCATATATGCTATGAATTTTCTCAATTTGTAGACCTATCTCCAAGAACAACTGCAATAAAGGCAATGATATTAGGTAGTTTCGTTTGGGGAGATGGTCCCCCACTAATTTAGTATTTTTACGGGGTAGTTTTTGATTACTGATAGCCAATAGCTGTTTGCTGTACTCAGATAGATCATCTAATGTTATCTGTTTGTGATAGAGACATAGTGGTAAGTCATCCGTGTAGCGAGCTAATTCTGGGGCTATTCCTAGAGTGTCTATAAGAAGCCAGTAACCTTTTATAGAGTCTTGAGGATTCTTCTGGAGAAGACTGCCATTTGCGAGAAAACTCGCCATTTCTGCGGGTGAGAGTTTTCGAATGTTTGCGTAGGGCAGCGCCTCAGTCATGCAAGAACCATAAAGAGAATTAAAATCCCAGTATAGCAAAAATTTACTTACTAAGTTTTTCTCATCAAAATTGGGATTAATGAACTGGTTATTGGCCTGAGCAAACGTCCTAACAGCAGTAGTGAAGCCGCCTCTTATATTAGACTGTATGATGTTATAAAGCTCCTGATCAGTAATTAATTCTAATTCCACTCCACTGGTTTTTAAGAAGGCATCATAGGCAAAGCCGGGGAGAGAAACATAGTGAACAACATCTAGATTATAGATGTTGTATAATAATCTCCTATGCAAGGTGAATATGTCAGCCAGAAGTCCTACATCACAGCTGAGATATACTAGGAGATAGTCTCCTAGAGTTTGACAAGCTGTTTTCTCCCAAACCAGATGAGCATGATCGAATTCTTCTTGGCTAATATGCTTCTTAGACAGAGAACTGTAGAAAGCTCTTTTTGGGGGTAAAGTCTTCTCTTCGAGCCTTTCTGGGGAGCTGCAATATTCATAAGGAAACACTTGTTTGCCGGTTAATAAGCTTCCCCAACTTTCGGGGGGTAGATGACTTATCATCGCCTCTGTGAATTTCAAGGGTGATTTTGAAGCTATGTGCGCCTGAGCCAAACTAGCCAAACCAGCGGACAAGAAGGCTAGACTATCCAGGAAACGTAGTGCTCCTATTTCTACTTTTAGAAATTTATATCCCTGTTTCATTAAAACATTGATTGGGGCTTTAACACTTAGTTCTTTAATTATCAAAGCCATATCATATGATAGGTTATGAATAATAACAGGCAAATATTTACCTGAATTTTTCTGCCTTAAATTGCAATTATTGCAGAGTGCTCCTAAATAATTAGCCTTAGGCATTAGATGGTCATGATGCCTCACCTTTGGTTTGGTAAGAGTAAAGTCCTGATGACAGAAGTTGCACTTCTTCTGTATGGCAAAATGTATATGCTGCTCCCTGGTCATATGAAGCGGATAACAGGGAGTGTTCATCTTTATCCAATCCCATAAAGACGAAAGTCTATCATACATATGATCAATACACTGTACCCCCCGATGGACATATCTATCTATTATAGTGCTATTTCTGTCTATCACTATATAGCCATAAGCTATTGCTACGTGTCTAGCTGTTATTACCCCCTCTGGCTTACGATTATCGAGATAAGCTTCTAAATCCACAAAGGCAGTATGAGAGGGCAAGTAGCCCTTGTGAGTATTTTTGAATTTACAAACGCTTCCAGCTGGGGGAAAAATCAACTTTTGTTGGTTGTCGCATGAATTGAAGTGAGTTTTTAAGTTGCAAATGTCACTATATTCACTTAAACAATTCAAGCAAAAGTGCTTATTGCGTGAATGTTTTCTGGAGAAAATTCTCATATATTTCTGGAAGTGTTTGATTAAAGCTACATGAGTCTTTCCCAACAATAACAGGGGCACTACCAGTGAATATTTATTACTACCCCGACGACATAAAGTAGCATGATAGGTCCCTTCATGAGAAGTTAAGCAATAAATAAATATTGATATTTTGTTGTCAGACTCGAGTTTGTGGATGTCACTCCACTGGACAGGGAGAGTCACTCGCGAGTAATTGACAAATTTCTGAAGGCTATCACATCTAGATAAATATCGTCTGATTTTATACCAGCCCCAGCCAAGTCTACGACAGAAAAAGGCCGCCAGACATTGAATAAAACAGCTATTTTTTACTCCTCTCGGGTTAAATATCTGATTTTTCCCTCGTAAAGATGTGGGATATTCTATATAGTCTCCTAGGTATCCACGCACTCCATTCTTGCATATTACAATATGAAAACCCTTTATATAATCTAGTATGAAGCCTGATCCCTCGCCCGATGAAATTTCAGTTTCTAATCGCATGCTAAGGTACTCCCTCCATGACCGTAAGAGCCGAGATATATCATCTCGTGTAACTAGTTGCGCGGGAAAAGTTATATAATGCTCACGACTGTCATCCTCTCCCAGTAGCGACTGTCTGCGCAAAATAAGGCTCAGTTCGGCATAAATCCTAAGAGCATTTTCATAAAGTGCTCGTCCTGATAGAACAGTGAAAAACTGTAATATGTGCCTCATAAATGTTGTTGCGAAGGACTGAAGAAATAATATGGGGTCGTGTTTATGAGAGGCAGGAATTGAATATTTTATTCGACAGAAGTGACCTTGAAAACATTCCGACCGACTCGTAATGTGTGGTTCCTCTGAAATGGAATCGTCTCCCATTTCACTCTCTTCCTCATCTGAACAAAAATTTTTTTTACCTGAAGTGAACCTTCGATTAACAGAGGAGGGGGAACCCAAGAAAGAGTAGTAATGATCCTTGGAAGAGGAGCTGTCACTTGTGGCGGCTGGTCTCCATCCACTGGGACCGGCAATCGGCTCAACTTGCTCTTGTGGGAGTGTTACGGTCGAAGATTCATCGGAGGACACAGACTGATCTGCATAATATAATTAGAGAAAGTTATTTATTATTATTTTGTTTTAGAGCCATACTAGACTAATTATAACTCTAGCAATCTTTTAAAAAAATGTTACTGTTAAAGTATAAAACTGGGAGAAGCTAAGCAATCTATGGAATATATGCGGTTCTCAAAATGATTTTTATTCTTGTTAGTGAGATACTTTATAAACATATCTTAAAAATGTTTGACTGTTAATAAAAATAATTGATTAAGAAAAGAGCGCTGACCTCTTTCTTCCTGGCCCGCCCCCCGGATCATCTGCTTGGAGTATTGCCCCGCCCCAACTGTTGGAAAAAATTATTATTAGCTCAAAGACTTATTTCATTATCTGAAAATAGCAGTTTTAAGAAAACATCAATTCAGAGCAATAACCTGGGTATCTCACCTGTCACGCATCTCCTGCGATGAGCTGTGACATTCGCCACACACACTGATAGCCCGCAGAAACTACAGGAGAAAGTGTGGTGAGCTGCATCCTGAGGGTATAATCGCCCGCATAGGTGGCATCTGCGAGCTGGGTGACGAGTCATATCTGTAAATACACACTCTCACTCTCATATTCCATAAATTATTTAAATTATAGATAATATTTTAATCTCCCATAGATAGAGAAGTTTTTACCTGCTCTAATCTAAGCTGGTAACTTTCTTGAGTGAGCGGGAAGAGCACCTTTCGCCCTAGACGAAAAGGTGAGCGTATTTATAGCACGCTTTTAGGATAGCGTGCTCATAAGATGCTTAATTTTCCCCAAAGTAGAGGTACAGTTTTTCACATCAGTCTCTCTCTATTTTCACGAGAATCTTTTAAACAAAAATCCCTGCAAGTCTATATATTATAAATATAATCTAGAAAAGATTTCTTATTGTCAATAAAGTAAGAGGGATAAAATCTGGGAAGAACTCTTTTCCCGAACGAAAAAATAAGAATTTAGACCGGGCAAGTAGGGAGGATTACGTAAATTGCCATAGTCATGTGAATTTCCCATTTGTATAAAGCCGAGGCGAGGGAAAGATTAATTAATTAATTTATAGATACTGACCATCGCCAAAACTAAATATTCTTAAAAATAATAATAATAATATATTTTTCCCCAAAATAAAAATAAATAGGCATCAGCCGGCAGAAAGTGGCGGGGCCTGCTTCTCTTTGTCTGTGACCTCCATTCGACCCACCACCACCTGGCGTAGGGAAGGTAGTGAAACTGCGTAATATCCAGACGACCTTCACTGTCGGTCGGGCTTTTTTTCTATGGTCTTCTGGCGGGAGAAAGGCCATGCCGCCATTGTTATCTTCATCTCTGGGATAAACTCCCCCCTCCCTCCCCTCTGCTTTGAACTAAAAAGAAATGTTTATATATAAGATGATTCTTCCACAAAAAGGCTCATTTGAGATGGGAAGATGGACAAGGTCTGTACCTTTACAGAGGAAGAGTTGAATATTTTCAGAGAGCCTGCAAGAATACTTGTTGCTGGTTTTAGCGGGGCAGGCAAGAGCAGTCTAGTGGAGCGTTTATGTAAAAAATATGCCGGTTCTTTCGCGAGAATAATCATTTCCAGTCTGGATGATAAAACTCACCCTTTGAAACAAATCACCTCTCTTAGTGAGAAAATCATTTTAGTGAAAGGTCTCATTAACCCGGCGGATTACCAAAATCCCCTTGAGACAGACAATAGCTCTCTGTATATAATTGATGACCTTTTTAATGAAGCAGTTAAGAGTGATGTTATAGCCAATATTTTTACTAGAGGAAGACACGAGCAAATATCCGTAATTCTCATATCTCAAAATTTATTTCCACAAGGAAAATACGCTCGCACGATCACGCTTAATTGTAGTCAATATATTTTATTAAGACAACGAGATCTGTCTCAGTTGGAATGTCTCGGGCGACAAATTTATGGAAAAAATCTAGCCCCGAAATTTGTTGAGATATATCGTCACGTCACTGCGGATAAATACGGCTATCTTCTGGTTGATTTAACCGCTCCAGAGGAAATTCAATTACGAAGCTTCATTACCGGAGAGGGCAACTGTGAAACTGTATACCGCTGGTAAAAACAAAAATGGCCTTAAATTCACATAAAAAGAAAATTCTAGAAAAAGTATTTAGAGACGTCAATAGCCCCGGGGGCTTTACTGGGAATGTTAACAAACTTTTTAGAGCAGCTAGGGAGAAAAACGCCTCTATTACTTATAAAGACGTAGTAGATTATCTCTCTTCTCAGAGGGCCTATACTTTGCATAAATTGCAGCCTCTGCGATTTCCCAGACGGAAAATCATAGCCGCTGCCCCTCGCATTATACTCACCTGCGACTTGGCGGACATGACTTTATTACATTCCCACAATGGTGGCATTAAATATATTTTGTTATGCATAGATGTCTTTTCAAGGTTAATGAAGGCGGTAGGACTAGTCAGAAAAAACTCAAAAAGCGTCTTGTCAGCCTTACGAAATATTATAGAAAGCCCCACCTTCCGTGGAATTTCGAGATTACACACGGACAGAGGGGCCGAGTTTTATAACCGTCCTCTTCTGAATTACCTAAAAAAAAAAAATATTAAATTATACAGTACCTTCTCGGACACTAAGGCTGCAATAGCGGAACGAGCTATTCGCACGCTTAAGCATAGAATCTACCGCTATATGACTTTAACAAATTCTTTAAAATATATAGAGGTATTACCAGCCATAGTAGAAACTTACAACTCAACTCCTCACTCCTCTCTCAAGAAAGGTCAAACTCCACAACAAGTGCATTCTCTGAGTCTTCCTCGAGACATTCGTCGGCAGTTTGGGCTAATGTATTTAAATGCCCGTCCTCATCAGCCTCGTACTAGTCCACGACTGACTCCTGGAGCGCATGTGCGGATAACTAGGCACCGGGGGTTATTTCACAAGAGTTATTGGCCTCAAAACACCGAAGAAATTTTTAAAATCCAATCGGTTGATAATTCGCAAGTAATCCCCACATATTCTCTTATCGACCTGAGCGGGGAAAAAATACTCGGGCAATTTTACGCTCAGGAATTAATAGAAACATCTCTACCTGAATTTTTTCCCATTAAAATATTGAGACGGAGAAGAAAAACTGACGGCAGTAGAGAATATCTGGTGAGCTGGGTGGGTTATCCCCGAAGTGCAGATAGCTGGGTGCACGAGAAGGACATGCAAAATGTCAGACAGGGGTAAGCCCCTAGCAGTGCAACACAGAGACTTATTAATTTTATTAAACAAACTTCCAGCTAAAGCTCGCAATCGTATTATTAAGGAATTAAAAAAAAAAGAAATTAATTGCATATCTGAGATATTTACTAATTTTCTTAAGAAAAATCTAACAGTAGAACCGACTATTTTGAGCAAATTAAAGAAGTTTAGAGGAGACATTCTCACCGTTGCCCGTAAACGAACTCCACTTTATAAAAAAAAAAATATTCTTCTTTCGAAGCGTGGAGGAGCCATCTTAACTACACTCTTACCTCTGGTCATCTCGCTGATTAGTAGTTTTATAAAGTAAAAAATAATCGAAATGGTGGTAAAGGAATTTTGTCTCATCCCTCGGCTAACCGCCGAAAAATATATTTTTAAAAATGGAACAAATATCTTACCCACTCCTAAGCGCGAATCTCCTTTTCCCCGCCTTCGCAGAAGCACTGCAACCACCACTATGGCGCGTAGGAAGGAATCTTCCAGCCTCTCGAGAGTGAAAGTGAAACCAGCCCAAAGCAAGGATGAGAAGGTCAGCTCCTGCCCCAGCATAGCAACTCGCCCTCATAAGGGTAATTGCCGCTTCGGGCTACCACCTCCCACGAGCGGGCACCCACCCGAGCTCTTTGTTGAGACTGGCGAGTCCCCCATAAAAAAAAAAAAAAAAATAAGCTCGCTCGCTGTAATGCCGCCCGCGGCGGTGGCGGCAGTGGCGGCAGTGGCGGCGGCTGCGGCGGCTGCGGTGGCGGGCGCGCCCGCGGTAGTTGCCGCGAGGAGTCTAAGAGTAAAAAAAAAAAAAATCCGAAACAGAAAATAATAGCCAATAATAATAAACTCCCGCCGGAAATACTTTTATCTTTAATATCAAGAAAAAACAACAGTCTTTCTCTCTCGCCTGAGGACTCTTCCCCAAATTTAAATGAAATAATTGATCTGTATTTCACGAGAGAAGAATTGCCATACGCGAAATCTATGCTAAATCTATTCAAAAATAATTCTTTCATTCGGTGGGATAAGAGAGGTATTTTATTCCCTCCATACCATAATTTAAACATCTTACAAATCATTAAATCTTTGACAAGCAGTCGAGCGTACATCGATAAAAAACTTTTGCCCGTTGTAGGGGAATTAGTGAGCCTTATTAGATTAGAGCCGAGATTTATAAAAAATCACAAGGCGAGAAAACAATTATTGGGCGGTTTTTATGTTAAAAAGACCGTGGAAAAAAAGCCGCTCTGGCTAGCCTATTGAAATTTAAGCTTTCATAAAGTCGAGAGAAGAGCTTTGCCCGCTTTAGTAAATACCGGGACAGGATAGAGACAAGAAGTTCCTTCTCGAAGTGCTATTCATAAAAAAAAAAAAAAATGGACCAGCCATCAGTTGATTATCCCGAGAGAATTAATCTCCCGTTGAATGAAGAAGGAGAAAAGGACCCCAGTTTGTCGATATTATTACATCAATTAACGTCAAGACGAAAGATTTATCAGCAAGTGTGTTACAAAGCTCGTGTGATACAAAGTTTATGGCAAACCTACGAATCCTTCAAAGTCAATTGCCCCATGACCAGATTTACTAAGACTTTTGATGAAATTGAAAAATTATATGACAATTTTAATCAGAAAGAACTGACGGCTGAAATCAGACGCTTAGAATATGCTACGCATGATTTCCGGGATATGATAGAAGCTTTTGAAGGGGCCCAAAGCTTGTATAAGCACCTTAGGCGAATGTCGACCTAGAGAGGTCCCCCAAACCCCTACCAAACCCACCCGCAGGAGTGGGAGGCTACTGCAGCGCGGTATTTAAACCCTGCCGCCGACGTGCCGATAAACATTATCCGTCTCACTCCCTCAGCGAGGACTCTAAGGAACCCAACTGTTGACGAGAATGGAATATAAATTTCCAGTAATTGTCGGGGGAATAACGGGTGAAGAATTCCTGGAATATGGGGATTGTATCGTGTATCCCCACAACGCTACTTCTGCTCGCCCCTACGAGCCGGCTCTTTCACTCTGGGAAAAATATCCTTTTTCCAAAATTGAGCGAAAATCGCTAATCCTGGTGAACCGTGCCATAGCCGCAGATCGGGGCACACCCGGGGAAATTGTCCTAAAATCACCCCCACCATGCACCAATACCCTTGATGACAGGCCAGAGGATTTTTTAAGACCCCACCTTGCAGCACTAATATGTCAGTTCTCAGCGGGTCCTTGTCTTGAAAAGAATGAAATTGCGCAACAGCAATTAGAGCGTAGTCTCGACACGCATTATGTACGCGGTTTGAGCAAGGACACGCAACAGAATCGACGAATTTGGTTTAAATTATGTCTGGTGTCCCTGGGTCGGGCAGTGATAGCCAATGGCAACATCAAACGGGTAATTTTACCCCAGTACATTGGCATGAGCAGAAAACAGGCCGATGAATGGCACACTGAATATCTCCCTCTCATTAACATATTTCAAGACATATTACTGAAACGGGAAATTCAGACATGCTTGCTCGTACCGTCAGTGAGCCCATACTTGGCAGTACCTAAAATCATCCTAGATGAGGTGGAAATTGAACGCGGCGCCTCCCCCGAAGCTCTAGAACGGGAAATACTACAGCTGTCTGTGGAGAAGCAAGGCACTGGCAGCATCAGCGGTGGCAGCAGTGCCGGTGGCGGCAGCGGCAACAGCAGCAGCTGCAGCAGCGGCGGCGGCGGTGCAGACGTCGGACCAGCCGGTGGGATTGGAACTAAACGAGACAGTGGCATGTGTGAAATGGACATGCCTGATGGAGTCGAGGTCACTTCACGCGGAAAACGCAAACGACAGCACGATGATGTGGATATTTTATTCCTAAATGCTGTAACTAATAAAAAAATAAAAATGTAAACTCTTCAAACTAAAGTTTTTTTAAGCCTTTAAAAAATATATATAATGGTCTATATTTTGTATTTGCCTCATACTGTCTCTGTCCCTCAACATGGACAGAGGGGGTCCGGGGAAATATATCTATTTGAGCAGTTTAGAAAATATTGACATTTTCGACAATACAGCTTCGGCCTTTCAAAATATAATTACTGCAATGCCTTTAAATCCATCCTTGAACTACGAAATAGCATTGCTTAATGTTTTGTATCCCAAAAAATTCAATGTTCTAACAAGAGACGATGCCGAATGCGGTATTGACATTATACAAAATCACATTACTGAAACAGGAATAAGTACAGAAGAAATAGTCCATCACTTTCTACCAAAAAATGATGTGTTATCGACAGATGCCAGCCATATTATTGAAGAAATTAATCGACAGCTAACAGCAGATTTAAAAAAAGCCTTTAGAGATAATTATTCGGCACATTTCCTGAAAGGGAAAATACTCAATTATGATGTCGGAATTGGGAGGGTTTTAGTTTCGACGAGATCGCGAACCTTTACGGGAAAAAACAATGCTGCCACTTCATTTAAAGCTCAATTTAAACCGAGAATAGCTCGGGTGCTTGGGCTTAGCAGCGCTGAAAAATATTATTTATTTCGTAGTGACGCGCCCGAGGGGACCTCCTTCCCCAAGCAGATTGCTCCATTCAAGCCTGATCCCACTGCCGGAGTTGATTATGTTTTAATATATAGTGATATTGTGGAACCGCAAATATACGGTAGTCAGTTAGTCAATATTCTGGATGCTTTCGCCTTTCAGGAGAGTTATTCAAAAGGTGCTCATCCTATGATGTACAAACCTCTATGCGTAACTAAATTAGATAAAATAGCTATCAAAATGACAGATCAGTTTGGTCGTAATCTGTCTTTTGAAAGCGGTCATTCCACTACCGTAGTGTTACATGTAAGACCGATAAATAGAACCAACTCTGCGTAAAAATGGTTATTGTTTCTCTAACCGCCAAACATGCGTGTACCCTTTCAAGTGCCCTCTGAGCAGGAATTTCGGAGTTTATTCTCCCTAAAACCCTCCCAGGTGGGGGGTGGCCTGGGAGATATACAAACTTTTCACGCACCATACAGAGTCCGAGGTGGGGGATTTTTTTCGGCTTTAGCGGGCCTAGCTAAAAGAGCTTTACCTTTTCTTTTCAGAGTGGCTGCACCAAGTGCAGTAGAATTTGGTACTAAAATGCTCGATGATTATCAGTCTGGAAAAACAGACATGAAAGCTGCTCTTAAATCTCACGGGATAGATGCTTTAAAAGGTGTCGCAAAGAAGGTTATTACGGGTGGCCGAGTAAGCAGGGTGACTAAGCGACGGGTAAATAATAAATGCAAGATAAATAAACGCCGACGAAGCCGAGTTGCTTATAAAACGGATGTATTCTCTCTCGTATAAACAGTCGCTTATTAGCCATGGCGGGTGTCGGGGCTGAAAACAGTGGACTCAAAGTCCCGTTAAATGATTATTCTTCCAGCGTCATTAATCAATTCCCACGACCGCATAGACTGAGACAAGTTGAGAGTTCCATAGCTCGCACTCAGAGTTTTGATACTCTACCAGTAAACCTTCCTCTCTCTCAAAAACTAAAAGATAATTTTCTAGAATTTAGAATTCCTGGAGTTCCCGGAGCATTTCTAGATTTAGGCAAAATAGTTATAGAATTTAGAGTGACTCTAACAGAGGCCGATGGGCAAAGTCCACTAGGGGAAACAAGCAACATTGCACTCATCAATGGATTTTCCAAAACGTTATTTAAAAGTGTCCAGTGTTTCCTGGGCGAGCAAATAACGGAATCAAATTCTAGTTTTAATTACTGGTCATTCATTAAACTCTGCAGCTCAGTAAAACGAAGCCAGTTGCCGAGTATCGCCCGACTGGGGTATCTCTTGCCCGACTTTAAAGGAGGAGAAGGTATAACTAAATTGTTCGATACAGCCTATTTCGCCCGCACATCGGCAAAAGAACCACAGATACTGACAAAGAATGATAAAGAACAGGGCATAACTCTGTGTTTTCCCTTGGCTCTGGACATATCCACTCTGGACCAATATCTGCTTGACAATATCGATTTAAAAATTAGGCTGGAATTATCCCCTCAAGCGTGGACTCTGAAAACAGACGATGAAGCCAGCACATACCAGCTCCATATTAATTACGCTAAACTTTGGCTTAATAGAGTATACCCATATACATCAGCTTATATGGCCTTGAACAAGTCTCTAGCCTTAGACGCAAAGCCGATAATATATACTTTTAATCGCACTCTAAGTAAAAATTATGTACTAGGTCACAATCAAACGAGCCTCCTAATAGATCAGCCATGGGGTCATGTAATTCCCGCTAAAATTTTCATGGTAATTTTGCCCATGACAGCCTATGCGGGAAAACATAAGGAGAATGGCCTATATTTTGAGCATGGGGATCTAGCCAGTTTATCTGTATGTATTAATAATAATACAGTTTATCGCATAAGCAGTGATTTCCCCCATCATTATAGTAAATTATATTATGAGGCAATTAACTCTCTGGGCATTGAGGAAGAAAATTTAATTCTCTATGAATCATTCGCCTCCGGGCGAACCATCAATATTTTCAATTTAACCGACAGCCAAGTGGAAGACGCTCTCCCGATTGAAAAATCTGGTAACTTGAGAATTGAATTACAGTTCTCTAAGCCCGCCCCTCATAATAAGGTAGTTTTATTATTTGCTCAGACCACTGGTGTTTTATCCATCGACCAGAATAGATCTGTTCATTGTGATGTGCGAGCATAAATAAAAAATGAATTGCGCAGAAATAAATAATAGTTTAATTCCCGCCCTAGGAAATAAAGTCACATATATTGGCTGTTTCACTATAGACGCTCTACAGCAAATAAGATTAGATGACTATCCCTCAGACAGGCCCATAGTGCTTGTAAGTAATATTCTTCCTTCGTACAGCTCAAAAGTAATGGGTCATTTTTTTTCTCTTCTCTTGGACAAGAAAAATAGTCTATCCTTCTTCTTTGACAGTTACGGGAAAAAACCAGAGAATTATGGCATAAATTTAAAAAAATTTTTTAAACTAAATAAAATTAAATATTTATATCGTTTATCCGACAGAACACAAAGTGATTTTTCACTCACTTGCGGTCTATATGTTATGATGTTTATTCATAAAGCAAGCCTTGTGGGATTAGAAAGAGCTTTATATTTTTTTTAAAAAAATTTCTCGGAAAAATCGCTTTTTATCAATGACAGATTAGTGATAGCATATGCTAGAGAGAATTTTAAAATGTTACCTCCTTGTGAAAAAACATTTTGCCTAAGTAGACAAGGTTATCTTTGTGCTTCCCTCTGTGAGGAAGGTCACCTCTGACGAGAGTATCCCCCAAATACCCCTCCTGGCTGGTAAGGCCCTCTCTGAGTTGTATATAAGAGCCCGCTGAAGCTGTCTTCCCGCAAAAGATAGAGGCTGACCTCTCCATAGCCTTTTACTCTCATCATGGCGAAGGAAGCAGGCATTCTCGATTCTGGTAAGCGAGACATTTTATTTTGCTAAAAACTTCTCTTTGAATATTAACGAAACAAACGAGAGCAAGAGACTTATAATAATTTTTAAAGTTGAGTCTCTTTTTTCAACAGTTTTCACAGCACCAGTCAGAATTTGTAAAGTTTTTGATTTTATCGGCTGGTAGATTGGATACTTCTCTTTGAATATTAACGAAACAAAACGAGCGCAAGAGACTTATAATAATTTTAAAGTTGAGTCTCCTTTTTTTTCTTCAACAGTTTTCACTGGGCCAGTCAGAATTTGTAAAGTTTTGATTTTATCGGCTGGTAGATTGGAAGGGAAGGAACACACCGGCTTCAAACTCCTAAAGCGGTGTCATTGTGATGATAGCAGGAAACGCAAACATAGGCTTCCTCAGGAAAGGGTATGTCTTTTCTATGTTCCCTCCTTTGGTAGATTAGAGACGAGTCCCACTCCTTTATTTGAAAGTGATAAATATGTTCTCTTTATGACTTACAGCCTGTGGAAGATGGGATCAGTTCATCTGATATAGAGGAGCCTATGAAGAAAGAACCAGATCTCGACAACGATGAAACGCAGAGCCTTCCCTCATGTCAGTCTGATGACCTCGTTGTGGACCTCTCTACGCTCACTGCTCAATCTGATGACTCTGTTGAGGTCACTGCCGCAGCAGGTGCTGAACAAACTGGCGACCTTGAAGCGCACCCTGACGGTCAGTCGGAGAAGGAAGGGAAAACCCCCGACGTGAGAGTAAATGCTGGAGACGCAGTAAAGCCAGCAGAAGGGGTAAAGCCGGCAGAAGGGGTAAAGACGGCAGATGATGATGATGTACCTGAAAAGGAAATCATTTTCGAGCGGGAGGTTATCAATCTTACAGAAAGTGAACAGGAGGAGCGCAGTCATTCAGTCTAACCAGTAAAACTCGCACAGTTTCGCCCCTTTGCTCGCGCTAAAAAACTTTGCACAGCTTTTGCCCTTTTGTATGTGAATTAATAAAAATATTGACAAACTCTGATTTTTATTTACATATAACTATATATTACTATCTTCTCTAGTCTAAACATATATATATATATATATATATAAACAATATCGCACCACTTAAGCCTCTCCCCATCTGAGAGGAAAATGTATATGTCAAAGTTCCTATAAGAGCTCTATCAGCACAAAGGTCTTCCCTAGATGGCCTTTCTCACTGCTTTAAGCCTCCCCCACCTGGAAAGATCTAGCAGCTGGCAAGAATAAACACTACCGTAGTACCCGGAAGAACCTTTTTTTTTTTGCTGAGGTACGGACGGGCGAGCAACACTCCCTCGGGCGACCGGCTGCCCATCCATTACCGCGTTCTTTAAACCCAGCAGTGTTGTTGTGAAGTAGCAACAGTCGCGTCAGTGAGTCGCAGGCCCGGGAAAGGGGGGGGGGACTCCCTCGGAGATGGTAAGCTTGTACCCAGTCACCTGAATCCTTTGTACTGTCTCTCCCATCTATCAGAGTGATTGAGTTTGGGGAGTCAAAAGTGATCATTACCCTACCTTCTTATAATTAGTAATTACACAGAAATAAGCCTCTCTCTCTCTCTATCCCCTTGGGGGATGTTTAAACATATTAAATCTTGTACCCCTGACAGCACCTGTGCTTATGAAGACCAACCCATTATCACATTCTTTTTCCACACTCATTATCCTGGGAATCTGCCCACCTGCACACCTGAATCCTTTTTTGTACTGCCTCTCCCATCTATCAGAGTGATTGAGTTTGGGGTGTCAGAAGTGATCATTACCTACCTTCCTATACTTAGTAATTACACAGAAATAAATCTCTCTATCCCCTGGGGGATGATTAAACATATTAAACTTGTACCCCCTGACAGCACCTGTGCTTATGCAGACCACCCATTATCACATTCTTTTCCACACTCATTATCCCGGAATCTGCCACCTGCACACCCGAATCCTTTGTTCTACTTTATGTACCTACTTATTAATGCATAGGAATAAGTCTCTCTATCCCCTTGGGCCATGATTAATCATATTAAACAATTACCCTGTCATGCAAACCCCATCATTATCGCATTTTCCATGGTCATTATCCGGCAGTGTTCCTAGATCGACCAATATATACTACTGGCAGAATCCCGTGTAAAAATTTAAACATGATCTCTCGCACCCTGGGCCCTAGCTTTAGTTAACCGAACAGACTCCATATAGCGCCCCATGTATACATCGGGAACAGCCCCTCAACTGGGGCCGTCTCCTCTACCCTCAATATTCGATATAAATCCCTCACCTTTAATTTGTCTGGCTCGCGCTCCCACAAAAGTGCCCTCAACAAAATCTCACACTCCCTCCATTCCCCACCCACATACATTCCCCTCAAAATATCATGTAACCTTTGCATGCATGTACCCCTCTGTCCCCCTAATCTTTTCCACTCCCACCTGACGAAAATGCATTTCATCCTCCTTCCCAGGTCCAACAAACCTAAACCTCCCTTCCTCACCGGCAAAGTCACCACCTCCCTCTTCATCCATTCACATCCTGAGCCCCATAAGAACCTAAAAACACTTCTATGGATACGAGTAATCTCAGCCCTCAGCAATGGGAAAAACTGCTGCTACATACCATACCTTACTGTACAGCAATACATTAATAACAATCGCCCGTTGCAACAATGTCAAGTGATAAGGCCGTAACATCCCCAACCGATGTTCCACGCGTTCCACCATTCTCAACGAATTCGCCTCCCTAGCCTCCCGTATGGTCGCTCTATACGAAATGCCACATATTAATAACTGCCCTTCCTGCCTTCTCACCACATCACAGTCCCAATCAACTCTGTCTCTCCACTCCCCTAGCCCCATGATCTTTGTTTTCTCAACATTTACCGTCATGCCTGTCGCCCCTTCAAACATGCCTACCACCCCTCCCAACTCTCTCAATCTTGTTCCCTTCCAGACTAGGAGTGTCGTGTCATCCACGTAACCTACCACATGATGCCTAATCAAGCCCTCCCTCGACCCCTCCCCACCACACACTCTGGTCTCAACCAACCTATAAAATGGATCTTGCACACATGCAAATAACTGTGATAGTGGGCAACCCTGCCTCAAGCCCCTATCCATGTTCACCACACCTCCCACACGTCCATTGATCTGAATTCTCGCTTTTGCCCCTTTATACAACGTTTCAACCCACCCCACAATCTCATCCCCAAAACCTTGTTTGCTAAGGATCTGTCTTAAACCCTCCCTTTCCACCTGATCATAAGCACCCTGCCAATCAATCGCCACCATACCCCCTCCTTCCTGCGTCCCCTCAAAACTCTAAACAACCCCTTTAGAATTCCGTGCCCCATGACCATCGACCGTCCTGGCAACCCTAGTTGACCTTTTGAAACTACACGTCCCACTACACATTTTAACCTATTCCCCAAAATCTTCGCGAACAATTTATAGTCCGCACACATGAGAGTAATCGCCCAGTAATCCTTAAGTGTACTCTGCCCCTTACCCTTGGGCACAAGCACTACGACCCCTGTACTTTGCTTCTCGCTCAATTCTCCCCCGTCTTTCATTCTATTGAACAGCGTTACTAAAAAACCCCTTAACAGATCCCAATGTTTTAAGTAAAATTCACTTGGTAGTCCATCAATACCTGGTGCTTTGCCTGTGCACATGTCTACAAGCGCTCTCCATATCTCCCCCTCTTCAATCTCACCACCCAAAGCTTCCCTGTCCTTTCTCCCCAGAGCTACGGGCTCTACAGCACACACCCCATCAAGATCCTCCCTATTAACTCCTTTACTTTTCCAATAATGCCCATACCACGCATCCGCGAACATACTCATCCCCTCCGTTGTTTTTAACACCTGCTCCTCCCTAAACCCTTTCACCTCAGTGTGCACTTCCAAATCTGCTATTGTGGTCGCTGTCCTCCTCTGCTGTTGTCTCCTCAACACACATGCCGATGGCTTGTCCCCCCAAAGCACTTCCTCCACACCCGCCTGCACCCACACCGCATGAAATCTCTCCTCCTGCACCTCTCTTATCCTGCTCTTCAGATCATCTATTGCCTCTGTTTGGAATACCCCTCCCACCACTCCTTGCTCATGATAGTATCCTATTCTACTTTCCAAATAATTTGTTAATACATACTTCAGTCAATTTATACGCTTCCCCTCACCCACGTAAAACCTACGAATCCTCTCCTTGGCCACACTGTCCCACCAATGTACAACATTATCAACCCTTTTTGCCTCCTCACTTAGCTTCCTCCACAGCGAAGCAAACCCCACCTCCACTTCCTCATCCTCAAGGAGTCGCGTGTTTAGTTTCCAGTAGCTTTCAAACCGTTTCACTAACGAATCCCATGCTACCCCCACCACCACTGCCCTGTGATCTGAATAAATTGCTTCTATAGTGTTAAAAGACTTTACTGAAACCCCTTGCGTTATATAGATCCTATCCAGTCTAGCTGCGTATTCCCTCCTTACATACGTATGTTGCACTTCACCTATTCCACCCTAAAATGCATCTCGTACCCCAATATCTCTACACAGGTCTTACCTGGAGAGTTTACCTGGAGAGAGTTTCGGGGGTCAACGCCCCCGCGGCCCGGTCTGTGACCAGGCCTCCTGGTGGATCAGCGCCTGATCAACCAGGCTGTTGCTGCTGGCTGCACGCAAACCAACGTACGAGCCACAGCCCGGTTGATCAGGAACTGACTTTAGGTGCTTGTCCAGTGCCAGCTTGAAGACTGCCAGGGGTCTGTTGGTAATCCCCCTTATGTGTGCTGGGAGGCAGTTGAACAGTCTCGGGCCCCTGACACTTATTGTATGGTCTCTTAACGTGCTAGTGACACCCCTGCTTTTCATTGGGGGGATGGTGCATCGTCTGCCAAGTCTTTTGCTTTCGTAGTGAGTGATTTTCGTGTGCAAGTTCGGTACTAGTCCCTCTAGGATTTTCCAGGTGTATATAATCATGTATCTCTCCCTCCTGCGTTCCAGGAAATACAGGTTTAGAAACCTCAAGCGCTCCCAGTAATTGAGGTGTTTTATCTCCGTTATGCGCGCCGTGAAAGTTCTCTGTACATTTTCTAGGTCGGCAATTTCACCTGCCTTGAAAGGTGCTGTTAGAGTGCAGCAATATTCCAGCCTAGATAGAACAAGTGACCTGAAGAGTGTCATCATGGGCTTGGCCTCCCTAGTTTTGAAGGTTCTCATTATCCATCCTGTCATTTTTCTAGCAACACGTTTGAAAAATATCCCGCCCCCGCTGGCGTCACATCAAATCTCCGTATTATACAATTCCAATCTCCCCCAATCAATGCAACCCTGGGCAGCACTCTCAAGAAATACACCAGATCATCCCTTACAAATGCCGATTTTACCCTCGCATAGTTCTCCGCCGGAGCATACACTCCAACAAAGGACACGCGTTCACGCATCCACCACCCGTCCACTCTCATTATTCTTCCCTCACCTCCCCCCCCTCAAACCTTTGCAAAACAAACGGGCTTGCCTCACGAATTAAAACACCTACTCCGCCTTTTAACCGTGTCGTTGGAGTTACAAAAGCCCTATATCCATCCACCTCCAGCAATTTTCCTGCTTTTAAGTTATGCTCTTGTATAAAGGCAACATCTACCTTGTAACGATACAGCAGTCCTCGCAACCATACACACTTACCACTCTTACATAAACCATTAACATTAATTGTCATACACTTTAGGCCTGCTTACGTTTTCCCCCCACTTCCCCACCACATTTTTTCCGCTGTCCAGTAGCCTCATACACACCGTCCTTGGCACTCACCCCACCCCCTCCACTCCTAACCCCTTGCTGGCGTTTCTTTTTCTCTGTGCCTCTACACACACCTTCAATCCCCGCCTTTTTCCCTGGTCTTCGTGCTGGAGTGAGGACGTCATCCGAGTCAGACGTGACAGCTGCCCGCTTCCTCGACACTTCCTCTTCCGCCATGCTTGTCTCCTGACCTTCCTCATTGTGCACCTCCACCTCTATCACCTCATTCCCCTTCTCACTACTTGCCCAAGCCGACATTACATTCCTTTCTCCAGACCCGCATGCTTCCCCTTGTCCCTGTACCTGGTCTCCTGTCAAGACTTCCTCCGATTTAGGGAACATCTCCTGCAAAACTGTCTCAAGCACTACGTCAATTTCTACGTCATTCGGTACGTCCTTGTCCGCCTCGTGCATCACATCCTCTGCAGACGCACTCATTTGCTGCACTGCACCCTCATGCTCCACCTCACGTTGCATTTCCTCCACTTCCTCACTCCACAACCGACCACGCCTACGTCCATCCTGGCGGTTCTGATCTGTCACTGTAGGTCCTCGCCTCGAAATGTCACTCCTTGGTATTCCCTGGAGAGTCCTCCGCCGCACACATTCAGCCGCTATGTGATCATAACCATCACACAGTCTACAAGTTCTACGTTGGCCAGCGTAAGTTACAAGTATTTGTGTCCTAAATTCCTCTAAGAACACATACGAAGGTATAGGTTGCCTCAGAGTCATCTTTAGGCTAAAACTACCTTCTGGATAACCCACATAAGCCCCTGCCGTCCACTTGCTTTGTTGAGCTACGTATACAGTTCCAAACTTCCCGAACACACTACGTAGGTCAGCTTCATTTGCCTCGAAAGGCACATTACGTAACTTTACATACGTAAATTGACTCGAAACATCGACCATCTTTACCAGGATGCCCTCGTTAACCTCGATAGCAACATCCTGATAATGAGCAAGTAGATCCTCATACGCGTGTGATGACAGCAGTTTCACGAACATTCTGTAGTTTCCATTTAAGGCTACACCGTAAAGGTCACAATCCTTAATCCCATATGTCTCTCGAATAATCAGAGGCAACAACGTCAACGCCGAATCTTGATTAATTGTACCTCTCAGTAATTATATGCCAACAGTGTTAATTCTGCGTCGCACCCCAACCACCATTGTGACAGCCTGGCTAGCACTTGCGCCTATCAGAGAGGAGTAGCAAACGTCCACCCTCACCGGCAGCTGGGCGAGGAATAGGAAGACATATTACTGAAATAGAGATGATTTTGATTGGTTTCAGAACTGGAGGTAGTTTAAAACTGACCTCAGAGTAGTGGAAATATTACGATTTTTGACGATATTCCAGAGGATGGGTAAGGCATCCGTAGAACCCCTAGTCTGATTTATGAATATGCTATAAATCATGTCACCATGGTTGTTCAATATATTTATAGATGGAGTTGTAAGAGAAGTGAATGCTCGGGTGTTGGCAAGAGGTGTGGAGTTAAAAGATAAAGAATCACACATAAAGTGGGAGTTGTCACAGTTGCTCTTTGCTGATGACACTGTGCTTTTGGGAGATTCTGAAGAGAAGTTGCAGAGGTTGGTGGATGAGTTTAGTAGGATATGTAAAAGAAGGAAATTAAAAGTGAATATAGGAAAGAGTAAGGTGACGAGAATAACAAAAAAAAATAAAAATAAAAATAGGTAAAGGAAGATTGGATATCAGATTGGAGGGAAAGAGTATGGAGGAAGTGAATGTATTCAGATATTTGGGAGTGCATGTCAGGAGATGAGTCTATGAAAGATGAGGTGAATCGTAGAACTGACGATGTGAAAACTGTGAGTGGTGCGTTAAGGAGTCTGTGGAGACAAAGAACTTTATCCATGAGCGTATAGTTATACGAACTCTCTTGTATAGGTGCGAGGCATGGGTGGTGAATGTTGCAACAAGGAGAAGGCTGGAGGCAGTAGAGATGTCATGTAGTGTGAATATAATGCAGAGAATCCGTAGTTTGGAGATTAGGAGGCGGTGCGGGATTACCAAAACTATTATCCAGAGGGTGGCAAGGGCAAGGAGGAGGTGTTGCTGTGTGCTTCTCTAAAAGTGTTCATGCCCAGCACATTGATGTTGCCACCCCTACACATCTTGAAATGATGTTCTTCAAGCTCTGTATAAACACTAGTACCTCTGTACTAGCATGTGCAATGTACAGACCTCAGTGGCAACATGCAGACCCCATCAACCTCCTAATGGAAAATATTGACTCCCTTCTGCTACAACACAACTGTCAACATATTATAATTGTTGGTGACCTCAACCAGCACCTTATACAGAGGGACTTTGATGACCTTCTTGCAGTGTTTGACATGAGAAACATTGTTGATTTCCCTACTCATATCTCTGGCTCCTCCCTTGACCCAGTAGTGAGTGATCTGGCAGAAGGCATAGTCACTTGTCAACCCCTCGGCTACGTTGGATCGTCTGACCACAAGGCTGTTTTTACGACACTTAAGATCCCAACAGAACGAGGTGAGGAGTCCACACGCACAACCTGGCTATGGGAAAGAGGTAATTGGCCAGCTCTTTGCTCTGAGCTCGCCACCACCGATTGGAATGCTCTTCTCCAAGGGGATGTTGACAACCAAGTGAAAGCCTTCACTGGACACATCCTTAATCTACAACAAGAACACATTCCTCACCGGCAATATGTGACGAAGCCTACAGATCAGCCTTGGTTTGGCTTTCGTTGTAGAGAGGCAGCTACTGCTAAGTACAAAGCATGACGAAGGTATAAGAGACATCCTACCACCTATAACAGGAACTTGCACACGCAAGCCTGTAGGCATATGGGTGATGTTCAAAAGTGGGCCATTGCTAAATGGGAGGTGGACACTAAAAGAAAGCTAGCATCAGGTAGGGTAGGCTCCAAAACCTGGTGGTCCCTGGTCAAGGACAGACAAGGTTATCTGCCTGATGAACTTATTCCACCTCTAAATCGACAGGATGGGACCACCTCTACTAGTAGTCAAGAGAAGGCGGACCTCTTTGCTGAACACTTTGCTACCAAAATGCAAGTTCCTGATCCAGCAAGGGTCCCTCCTTGGCTAGCTGCAAGAACTGTGTCAAAACTGTCAGTGGTGACAATAAGGCAGGAGGAGGTGCATTTCCTTCTTAAATCGCTGGACCAAGAAAAGGCTGGGGGCCCAGACAAGTTGAGCCCAAGATTGTTGAGAAGATGTGCAGACCAGCTAGCAGCACCTCTAGCTCGCATCTTTCAGCACTGCCTAGTACAGTGTAAATGGCCCTCTCTATGGAAAGAGGCAAATGTAGTCCCTGTTCACAAAAAGAAGAGCAGAGCAGAAATCAGCAACTACAGACCAGTGTCACTCCTGTCAATCACTGGTAAGATCCTTGAGACAATAATCTCAAGACAAATGACAGAGTTTTTTGACTACCACTCACTACTTTGTGATCGTCAATATGGCTTCAGGAAAGGTTACTCTGCTGCTGATCTGTTGTTAAACCTCTCCACTAAGTGGCACCAGTCACTGGATGAATCCAAAGTCAGCTGTGTGGTAGCGCTGGACATTGCTGGCGCTTTCGACCGGGTGTGGCACCAGGGCCTCTTAGCAAAACTTCAAGCACTGGGAATTGCAGGCTCTACGCTATGTCTTCTCAGTGATTACCTTCATGGTAGATCTCTAAGTGTAGTTCTCAATGGAACGGAATCAGCAAGACATCCTATTGGGGCAAGTGTTCCACAAGGAAGAGTGCTGGATCCATTGTTATAGAATGTCTACTTCAACGACCTTCTTCATCTCATCCCAGAATCACATGCATATGCAGACGACTGTACACTGACAATCACTTATCCAAGAGAAGAAATGCCAGCTGCTCTAAGCTACATCAATCACCAGCTGAGAGCTATATCAGCTTGGGGAAATAGATGGCAAGTAACATTTGCACCTGAGAAAACGCAAATGATGATCGTCTCTAGGCACCATGATGGTAATGCTGGTGCAGTAGTAAGGATGAATGGGAGGGTGTTGGCACCTGGAGAAGAAGTTGATATCCTTGGGGTGAAATTTGACTCCAAACTAACCATGAAGAACCATGTTGTAAATCTTGCAAACAAGGCAGCCAGGAAGCTTACAGCACTTCGCCGTATCTCGCATCTGCTTGACAGTAGGGGTTGCAAGATCCTGTACGAGGCACAAGTATGCTCACACCTTGAGTATGCTCCACTTTCTTGGTTTGCCTGCCCCCCCCCCCTCTCATCTGCGACTGCTTGACAGAGTAGAGAACACAGCAAGACGTCTCATCTCTCGCCTGGACCCATCCTGGATAGATCTGTCATTTCAGCAGAGCCTTCAACATAGGAGGGATGTGGGTGGCCTTACTGTTATGTACAAGGCCAATATTGTCAAAATACCACACTTGGATCCACTTCGAGGACAGCATGAAACAAGCTTTTATACCACAAGACGGGCAGAAAGCAGCAACTTCACTCTGGTTGTACCCTTTTCCAGAATATCACTCCATCTGAGATCATACATACCCAGGATGACTCGAGTATGGAACACATTTGTACAGCATAATGATGTCAACGAGATAAAGTCAGTTGATCAAATGAAAATGCTGGCCCACAGATGGCTCCAACTTCATCCTGTTCCCTACTTGTATGTCTCATAACAATAAAAATGCTTTCAAATGAGCTGATGTAGGTAACATCTCTTAGCTTGCCAATAAAGTTAGGAATCCTTAACCTGTAAATAGCTTGTCAATAAAGCTAGGGATCCTTAACCTTGTCAAACCCTGTGTAAAAAAAAAAAAAAAAAAATAAAAAAAAGAGTCGGGACGATCAGCTGTGACTCGACCCCTGCGACCACAACTAGGTGAGTACGTACAGAAACGCAATCACACATATGCACACATACACATATACACATACACACACACACACACACACACACACACACACACACACACACACACACACACACCTAAATACTAACATACACACACATACAATCACACATACACATAAATACACACACAAACGTACACACACACACACACACACACACACACACACACACACACATAAATACTAACATACACACACATACAATCACACATACATACACACACAAACGTACACACACACACACACACACACACACACACACACACATAAATACTAACATACACACACATACAATCACACATACAAACACATACACATTAATACACACACAAACGTACACACACACACACACACACACATAAATACTAACATACATACACATACAAGCACACATACAAGCACATACACAAATACACAAACGTACACAAACACACACACACACACATAAATACTAACATACACACACATACAATCACACATACACATAAATACACACACACACACACACATAAATACTAACATACACACACATACAATCACACATACAAACACATATACATAAATACACACACAAACGTACAGACACACACAGTCCAAACAAAATATTCACTATATACTACATTAATGTCATATTATCTCGGTTTTATTGTGATTGAATAAGTGTAGCAGAAAATATAAAAAGTTTACTGATTCTCAAGAAGAAAATTATGAATTTAAGACTGTCGCTTTTGTCTTTGTGAAGATGAGATAAAAGGAAGAGGCTTCCCGAACATTTTGAGTTTGATCTGGGAAACGTGAGGACCCAGTTGATCACTCTCACTATGTGGACAAGTCTCTTCCTAGGGAATTCTTGTTGTATAGTGTTGATAAATGAGCAGCATGTGATAGCTGATACTAGCAGTGTTATATTAAAGATAGTGCAACATGTGATAGCTGATACTTGTCCTTCTGTCATCTCTCTCACCCTTGTGTCATCTCTGCCACCCTGCTGTCATCTCTCACACCGTTGTGTCATCTCTGCCACCCTGCTGTCATCTCTCACACCGTTGTGTCATCTCTGCCACCCTGCTGTCATCTCTCACACCGTTGTGTCATCTCTGCAACCACCCTGCTGTCATCTCTCTCACGCTTGTGTCGTCTCTTTCACCATTCAGTGATCACCCTCACCCTGCTGTTATGTCCCTCTGCTGCCATCTACGCTAACACTGCTCTCACCTAACTCATCTTGTTCTCATAACCTTCAGAAGTTATTTACATCCTCCTACAGCAGTCAGTATCTGTACACTTATTGAGGATCATCACCAGCGTCACTTTGTAGAACACAACGCTTCTAGCTATCATCCTGGAGATCCTGTGTCTTAGTCATCATCCTGGTTATCCTCTTTGTTAATCATCATCATGGCTATCCAGTTTCTATATTATCTTACTGGCTATCATGTTTTTTAATCATCTTCCTGGCTGCCTTCTTTGTTAATCATCTTCCTGGCTATCATGTGTGTTAATCATCTTCCTGGCTATCATGTGTGTTAATCATCTTCCTGGCTATCATGTATGTTAATCATCTTCCTGGCTATCATGTATGTTAATCATCTTCCTGGCTATCATGTTAATCATCTTCTTGGCTATCATGTTAATCATCTTCTTGGCTATCATGTATGTTAATCATCTTCCTGGCTATCATGTTAATCATCTTCTTGGCTATCATGTTAATCATCTTCTTGGCTATCATGTATGTTAATCATCTTCCTGGTTATCATGTATGTTAATCATCTTCCTGGCTATCATTTACGTTAATCATCTTCCTGGCTATCATTTATGTTAATCATCTTCCTGGCTATCATTTATGTTAATCATCTTCCTGGCTATCATTTACGTTAATCATCTTCCTGGCTATCATTTATGTTAATCATCTTCCTGGCTATCATTTACGTTAATCATCTTCCTGGCTATCATTTACGTTAATCATCTTCCTGGCTATCATTTATGTTAATCATCTTCCTGGCTATCATGAATGTTAATCATCTTCCTGGCTATCATTTACGTTTATCATCTTCCTGGCTATCATTTATGTTAATCATCTTCCTGGCTATCATGTATGTTAATCATCTTCCTGGCTATCATGAATGTTAATCATCTTCCTGGCTATCATTTATGTTAATCATCTTCCTGGCTATCATGAATGTTAATCATCTTCCTGGCTATCATTTATGTTAATCATCTTCCTGGCTATCATTTACGTTAATCATCTTCCTGGCTATCATTTATGTTAATCATCTTCCTGGCTATCATGAATGTTAATCATCTTCCTGGCTATCATTTATGTTAATCATCTTCCTGGCTATCATTTACGTTAATCATCTTCCTGGGTATAATTTATGTTAATCATCTTCCTGGCTATCATGAATGTTAATCATCTTCCTGGCTATCATTTATGTTAATCATCTTCCTGGCTATCATTTATGTTAATCATCTTCCTGGCTATCATGTATGTTAATCATCTTCCTGGCTATCATGAATGTTAATCATCTTCCTGGCTATCATGAATGTTAATCATCTTCCTGGCTATCATTTATGTTAATCATCTTCCTGGCTATCATTTATGTTAATCATCTTCCTGGCTATCATGAATGTTAATCATCTTCCTGGCTATCATGAATGTTAATCATCTTCCTGGCTATCATGAATGTTAATCATCTTCCTGGCTATCATTTACGTTAATCATCTTCCTGGCTATCATTTATGTTAATCATCTTCCTGGCTATCATGAATGTTAATCATCTTCCTGGCTATCATGTATGTTAATCATCTTCCTGGCTATCATTTATGTTAATCATCTTCCTGGCTATCATTTATGTTAATCATCTTCCTGGCTATCATGAATGTTAATCATCTTCCTGGCTATCATGAATGTTAATCATCTTCCTGGCTATCATGAATGTTAATCATCTTCCTGGCTATCTTGAATGTTAATCATCTTCCTGGCTATCATGAATGTTAATCATCTTCCTGGCTATCATTTATGTTAATCATCTTCCTGGCTATCATTTACGTTAATCATCTTCCTGGCTATCATTTATGTTAATCATCTTCCTGGCTATCATGAATGTTAATCATCTTCCTGGCTATCATTTATGTTAATCATCTTCCTGGCTATCATTTACGTTAATCATCTTCCTGGCTATCATTTATGTTAATCATCTTCCTGGCTATCATGAATGTTAATCATCTTCCTGGCTATCATTTATGTTAATCATCTTCCTGGCTATCATTTATGTTAATCATCTTCCTGGCTATCATGTATGTTAATCATCTTCCTGGCTATCATGAATGTTAATCATCTTCCTGGCTATCATTTATGTTAATCATCTTCCTGGCTATCATTTATGTTAATCATCTTCCTGGCTATCATGAATGTTAATCATCTTCCTGGCTATCATGAATGTTAATCATCTTCCTGGCTATCATGAATGTTAATCATCTTCCTGGCTATCATTTACGTTAATCATCTTCCTGGCTATCATTTATGTTAATCATCTTCCTGGCTATCATGAATGTTAATCATCTTCCTGGCTATCATGTATGTTAATCATCTTCCTGGCTATCATTTATGTTAATCATCTTCCTGGCTATCATTTATGTTAATCATCTTCCTGGCTATCATGAATGTTAATCATCTTCCTGGCTATCATGAATGTTAATCATCTTCCTGGCTATCATGAATGTTAATCATCTTCCTGGCTATCATGAATGTTAATCATCTTCCTGGCTATCATGAATGTTAATCATCTTCCTGGCTATCATGAATGTTAATCATCTTCCTGGCTATCATGAATGTTAATCATCTTCCTGGCTGTCATGAATGTTAATCATCTTCCTGGCTATCATGAATGTTAATCATCTTCCTGGCTATCATGAATGTTAATCATCTTCCTGGCTATCATGAATGTTAATCATCTTCCTGGCTATCATGAATGTTAATCATCTTCCTGGCTGTCATGAATGTTAATCATCTTCCTGGCTATCATGAATGTTAATCATCTTCCTGGCTATCATGAATGTTAATCATCTTCCTGGCTATCATGAATGTTAATCATCTTCCTCTCTTTGAGGTACACCACCTCTGCACAATTTTTAATATATAGCGCTGCTAGTATCAGCTATCACATGTTGCACTATCTTTACTTAATATATAACACTGCTAGTATCAGCTATCACATGTTGCACTATCTTTACTTAATATATAACACTGCTAGTATTAGCTGCCACATGTTGCACTATCTTTACTTAATATATAACACTGCTAGTATCAGCTATCACATGTTGCACTATCTTTACTTAATATATAACACTGCTAGTATCAGCTATCACATGTTGCACTATCTTTACTTAATATATAACACTGCTAGTATCAGCTGTCACATGTTGCACTATCTTTAACTAACATATAGCACTGCTAGAACCAGCTATCACATGCTGCTTATTTATCAATAATTCTTTATTACAACAGCAATTCCTTATATATATATGTCGTGCCGAATAGGCAGAATTTGAGATCTTGGCGTAAATAGCAACGCTCATCTTGCCATATAGGACTAGCGAAAATTTGTGTATGCAATAATTTCTTCAAAATCACTCTGAGCCTAACGAAAAAAATATATTTCACTATGGTTGTTTAGTATTCAATTATTGTAAACAAATCTAAAATATATTTAGTTGGGTTAAGCTAAAATAAATTGCTCTTGTTATAATAAGGTTAGGTAAGTTTTCTAAGATTCATTAATGAAAAAAATATATCTTTAAAGGTATAAGAGAAAATTTTAGAAAGGACTTAATTTTAAATGAGTTCTTGCTAACTGACCAGTTTTACATATTCCGCACGACATATATATATAAATAGGAATTACAGCCATTTATAACAGGCATGGTGACAGTGCTGACGCGTCATATTGCGTAAGAAGCGCTGACTCGGCTTTGTTGACGTTTTTGTTACGTTTTTCCCCGTGTTATTTTTATCGTTTTCTTATATCTTTATGTCTAATATAATACAAATTCACCATCTGAGATCATGCCAGAGTGGGCGGAGCTAATATGATCAAGGAACCAATCAAGGTACCCTGGGTATATTGCATAAAATGACCGACACCTCCAGCCAACAAAATATTCCATACCCACGCTAATATCAATTATAAGGCTTATTTATCTATCACAATTGATCTATTATGACATAATGCAATATAATAATAGCATATAAACATAAAAAGTACACCGTAAAAAATAATATATAGCATAATATGATGCCCCAAGGAAAAAATTTCTATCGATATTTCCCCTGAAGGTGAAGAGAGGGTCCGCCCTCTCTCATCAGTGATGAGAGAAAACGGATTTACAATGGTTAACTATAATAAACACTCGTAGGTCGCGGAAAAAGTGTAAAATAAGGCGAATTTTTCGGGGAAAAAAAATATTTCCCGGGCACCTGGGGTGCCGCGCGCTTCGGCCTATATCTCGAAAGTAACTTATTTACATATTTAGGGGGACTGCATCCTCATTTATGAATGAATTGACTTGATTTTCACAACAAACATAGGAGAATGATTGATTTACAAGAAATTACGTACCTTTCTGAACTATCCCAAATATTTTTAGATTTATGTGGGCAACAAGACCGACATCTTCCAATATGACAAAAAAGTTATGAAACTTATTTTTTTTTAGCATGAAGATAAGGTTTATTTTAGAATAGGTACGTAATTCATGATGGAATTAGAGGTGTTCTATCAGCAGCAAGTGTCAAAACCACTTTTCCAAGTACCACTGAGTAGGACTCCGCTGCCAAATGCAATTTTTCGTAAATTTTGCATATTTCATTTACTTTTTGGCCGATATGATTGAAACTTCAGCACAGGAGGTTTTATATAAGCTTCTAATAGTACACCAAAAATGAACGTAATCGGTTGAAAAATAAAGAAGTCGATATGTTTCACCTGTAATGCTTTGTTTCTCTTTTTGTATTCGATTTGTGCTAAAATATTATAATAATTATATAATAAAAATCATGATAAGTGATTATTTTTCATTTTTCTTCCACTACCTACTACGACTACTATTATTATTACTAATACAATTGCTACTAATACTACTACTACTTACCCTACCAGTAACACCATCTCTTTCGTTATTTGCGCCTTATCCTTTCAATAATAAAAATAATAATAATATATTATTATTTTATCTTCATTGCAAATCGAAATAAAACAAGAAAAACGAAAACATTAAAAAAGGAAGCACCGTTCATTAGTGTGTTTGATCCAGGTAGTGTGATCACCAGGACGTTGAATCTCAGTGTAGATACTTGGCTTCCTGTAGTGTTACCATGTTAAAGATCATGTTAATTATCCTAAGGAATATTGTTGGTAAGCATTGTGATAGTTAATAGTAATTGTGTTATTTATCAGGTAAAGACAGTGAGGAGAGTAGTTGATAGTAAGTTGATTGATGGTGGTTGATAGTAATGTGATTGATGATGGTTGACAGGTTGATGGTGGTAGAGTAAGGAGATTTGTGGTTGGAAGGTGATTGAAGGTGGTTGACAGTAAGATGGTTGATGAGGGTTGACAATGAGGTGATTGATGGTGTTTGTAAAGTGATTAAAAGTGACTGACAGTAGAGTGATAGTGGTTGATATTAAGGTGATTGACAGTGGTTGACAGTAAGGAAAATTATCTTCAACATATTGATGAAGGTTTATGTTCCTTCAGAAATGTAGATATTGATGACTATTGTTGAGACGTAAACAACCATCAATCACCTTACTGTCAGTCACCATCAGTAACCTTACTGTCAGTCACCATCAGTAACCTTACTGTCAGTCACCATCAGTAACCTTACTGTCAGTCACCATCAGTTTATTGTCAACCACGATAAATCACCTAACTGTCAACCGTCAATCAATTTACTGACAACCATCTATCACCTTACTGTCAATCACCATCAATCACCTTACTGTCAATCACCTTACTGTCAACCATCAATCACCTTATTGTCAATCACCATCAGCCACCTGTCAATCACCTTCAATTACCTTACTCTCAACCATCAAGCACCTTACTGTCAATCACCATCAATAACCTGTCAATCACCATCAATCACCTTACTGTGAATTATCAATCACCTTACTGTCAATCACCATCAATCACCTTACTGTCAATCACCATCAATCACCTTACTATCAATCACAGCCTTACTGTCAATCACCAATCACCTTACTGGCAATCACCATCAATCTTGCTGTCAACCATCAATCACTTTACTGTCAATCACCACCAATCGTATTATTGTCAATCACCATCAATCACCTTGCTGTCAACCATCAATTACCTGTCAATCACCGTCGATCACCTTACTGTCAATCACCTTGCTGTCAACCACCATCAATTACCTGTTAAACACCAACCACCTTACTGTAAATCACCTTACTGTCAACCATCAATCACCTGTCAATCACCATCAATCACCTTTCCGTCAACTACCATCAATTGCCTGTCAGCCACCATCACCTTACTCTCACCATTAACCACCTTACTGTCAACCAACATCAATCACCTTACTGTCAATCAATTTTCTGTCAGCCATCATCAATCACCTTGCTGTCAACCATCAGTTTGTCAACCCCCATAGATCACCTGTCATCCACCATCAATCAACTGTCAACCATCAATCACTTTACTCTCAATCACCATCAATCACCATACTTTCAATCACCTTACTGTCAACCATCAATCACTTTACTGTCAATCACCATCAATCACCATACTTTCAATCACCTTACTGTCAACCATCAATCACCTTACTGTCAATCACCAGTCACCTTACTCTCAACCATTAGTTTACTATCAACCACCTTCAATTACCTTACTGTCAACCATAAATCACCTTACTGTCAATCATCAATAACCTGTCAATCACCCTAAATCACCTTACTGTGAGTTACCATCACCTGTCAATCACCATCAATCACCTTTCTGTCAATCACCATCAATTACCTTGCTGACAATCACCAATCACCTTGCTGTCAACCACCATCAATTACCTGTCAATCAATCACCTTACTGTCAATCACCTTGCTGTCAATCACCATCAATCACCTTTCTGTCAACCACCATCAATTACTTGTCAATCACCATCAACCACCTTACTGTCAATCACCTTACTGTCAACCACCATCAGTCACCTTACTGTCAATCACCAATCACCTTACTGTCAACCATCACCATACTGTCAATCACCATCAATAACCTGTCAATCACCATAAATCACCTTACTGTGGATTACCATCACCTAACTGTCAATCACCATCAATTACCTACAAATCACCATCAATCACCTTGCTGTCAATCACCATCAATCACCTTTCTGTCAACCACCATCAATTACCTGTCAATCACCGTCAACCACCTTACTGTCAACGACCATCAATCACCTTACTGTCAATCATCATCAATAACCTGTCAATCACCCTAAATCACCTTACTGTGAGTTACCATCACCTGTCAATCACCATCAATCACCTTTCTGTCAATCACCATCAATTACATTGCTGTCAATCACCAATCACCTTGCTGTCAACCACCATCAATTACCTGTCAATCAATCACCTTATTGTCAATCACCTTGCTGTCAATCACCATCAATCACCTTTCTGTCAACCACCATCAATTACCTGTCAATCACCATCAACCACCTTTCTGTCAATCACCTTACTGTCAACCACCATCAGTCACCTTACTGTCAATCACCAATCACCTTACTGTCAACCATCACCGTACTGTCAATCACCATCAATAACCTGTCAATCACCATAAATCACCTTACTGTGGATTACCATCAACTGTCAATCACCATCAATTACCTACAAATCACCATCAATCACCTTGCTGTCAATCACCATCAATCATCTTTCTGTCAACCACCATCAATTACCTGTCAATCACCGTCAACCACCTTACTGTCAACCACCATCAATCACCTTACTGTTAATTACCATAATGTCAATCACCATAAATCACCTTTCTGTCAACCATCAATCTTCTTACTGTCAACAACCACCAATCACCTGTCAACCAGCATCAATCGCCTTGCTGTCAACCATCAATCACCTTACTGTCAATCACCATCAGTCACTTTACTGTCAATCACCATACTGTCAATCACCATCAATCACCTTTCTGTCAACCATCAATCTCCTTACTGTCAACAACCACCAATCACCTTACTGTCAACCAGCATCAGTCGCCTTGCTGTCAACCATCAATCACCTTACTGTCAACGACGCTATATATCTAATGAATCACACTGTCAGTATCAACTATCACAATGTTGGTCATTTATCAACAAAATTTCAAGTAACAATTTATACAATCATTAAAATTTCAACTCCACAGGAAGACACATATTTCGATAATTATTGTTTTGTTATTTTTCTCCCAGTATCCACTACTATTACTAACACTACTATTACTAACAATACTAATAATGTTTACACTACCATTACTATCCACACTTCCTTCTATTTTTCTCCCTGTCTTTCTCCCGTCCCTGCTTTCCTCTTGTATAAAGAGTGACTCCCTTATCTTGGTGTAGTTCAAAATGGATAGAAACTGTCATCAGTTTCTTCTACGTATGGTTATTTGTGTATTGTTCCAGTGACGTTATTCTGCATTTTATTCTTCTATAATTTACAAAATAATAATAATAATTCACGAACCACCACCACTTGCACAATCTCTACCACCAGCCACACCACTACGACCACCACTAATATCATCACCACATCCAGAATCTCTATTATCAGCCACCACCACTACGACGGCCGCCATGATATCTACTCAGCAACCATAATCGCAACCCCTGCTACAATTACATTTACACAACCACCATCTTCTTCACAGAATCCACCAACACAAACACACCTCAGCCACACCACTACGACCACCACAGCCGCACCATCATTACAACCATAATTCATCTGCCTTATTTGTCGCACTTAAAATCATTACTACATCCACAACCATCACCACTAACCCCTCCACACACACACACACACACACACACACACACACACACACACACACACACACACACACACACACACACACACACACACACACACACACACACACACACACGCACACACACACACACACACACACACACAACAGTGTAGTGTGGTGTAATATGGTGGTGTGTGGTGAGTGTTGTTACCATGGCTGAACCTTTGTGGAACAGTCCCACATGCAGGGCACCAAACTTTGACCCAGACGAGAGTAGGTTCCCAGCAAGTCTCTGAGGAAGGCATCAGGGACCAGAGGCAGTAAGTGAGGCAGGCACCATGGACCAGAGGTAGTAAGTGAGGCAGGCACCTTGGACCAGAGGCAGTAAGCGAGGCTGGCACCAGGGACCAGAGGCAGTAAGTGAGGTAAACACCAGGAACCAGAGGCAGTGAGGCAGGCACCAGGGACCAGAGGCAGTAAGTGAGGCAGATACCAGGGACCAGAGGCAGCAAGTGAGGCAGGCACCAGGGACCAGAGGCAGTAAGTGAGGCAGGCACCATGGACCAGAGGCAGTAAGTGAGGCAGGTACCAGGGACCAGAGGCAGTAAGTGAGGCAGGCACCAGGAACCAGAGGCAGTGAGGCAGGCACCAGGGACCAGAGGCAGTAAGTGAGGCAGGTACCAGGGACCAGAGGCAGCAAGTGAGGCAGGCACCATGGACCAGAGGCAGTAAGTGAGGCAGGTACCAGGGACCAGAGGCAGTAAGTGAGGCAGGCACCAGGAACCAGAGGCAGTGAGGCAGGCACCAGGGACCATAGGCAGTAAGTGAGGCAGGCACCAGGGATAAAAGGCAGTAAGTGAGGCATCTGCTTCCTCCACACCACTTTCTTCATCTGACTCGAAGGATACCAAAGTTGGTGCATCAGGAACAGGTAGACATCCACGTGGAAATGAACGAGTAGCTGATGGAATGTATGGATATTCAATGGACCCCTTTTTTCTCGAAAGCATTTTGGTTGTTGACCAGTGTAACCACTACACTCCACTATTACCACTACACTCCACTATTACCACTACACTCCACTATTACCACTACACTCCACTATTACCACTACACTCCACTATTACCACTACACTCCACTATTACCACTACACTCCACTATTACCACTACACTCCACTATTAACACTACACTCCACTATTACTACTACACTCCACTATTACCATTACACTCCACTATTACCATTACACTCCACTATTACCACTACACTCCACTATTACCACTACACTCCACTATTAACACTACACTCCACTATTACTACTACACTCCACTATTACCATTCCACTTCACTACCATCACTACATTTAACCCTCACCTCTTCACATTTCTCCGACTGTCACTTCTAGACTTCACTCGACCGTCACTACAACACACCGCTAAATACTACACCTGCAACATAACCACACTACACCTAAAACACTACCACACTACACCTGCAACACAACCACACTACACTCGCGACACAACTGAGACTTGACCCCTAAAACTATGCATACGTGAGTACACAGCACAAATTAGTGTGTTTATTCCAATTATCACATTATATTCATACAAATATGTTAGAAAGTAAACAAATTAGTGTGTTCACTATATTCTCACTATGGAAAGGGCCCCAATGGAAATAAGTCACTCTGTCTGACTTTTTTGGGTTATCCTAGGTTCTCTACACATGTGCTGCTATGTATGATAATTCTATGTAACTGCATTTGTGCATACCTGAATAAACTTACTTACTTACTATATATTTTATTTGCGAGATGTCACTGGTGAGTCATTGTCTGACGTACTCATATATAAGTTCACTATATTCTCACTGCAGAGTATATTTGCGAGAAATCATTGTCTGACTTACTCATATCCAAGTTCACTATATTCTCACCGTATAGTATATTTGCGAGAAGTTACTGGTGAGTCATTGTCTGACTTACTCACATAGATCACTGTATATTTGCGAGAAATCCAAGTTCACTATATTCTCACCGTATAGTATATTTAAGAGAAGTAATTGGTGATTTTTTGTCTAACTCATATAGAAGATCACTATACTCTCACGTTATATATTATATCTGCGAGAAATCGTTGTCTGACTAATATAGAAAGTCACTATATTCTCACTGTGTAGTATATTTGCGAGAAGTCATTGCCTGACTTTTTCATTTATAAGTGTATATCTAGGGAATCAAACTTAATGGAGAAGATGCTGGTAAAGGTGAGCACTGGCCAGGGAGTGAAGAGATCCCGCTCCCGTTCTTCAGACGGTAACCAGGACCTGGGCCAGGGAGCGAAGAGATCCCGCTCCCGTTCTTCAGACGGTAAACAGGACCTGGGCCAGGGAGCGAAGAGATCCCGCTCCCGTTCTTCAGACGGTAAACAGGACCTGGGCCAGGGAGCGAAGAGATCCCGCTCCCGTTCTTAAGACGGTAACCAGGACCTGGGCCAGGGAGCGAAGAGATCCCGCTCCCGTTCTTCAGACGGTAAACAGGACCTGGGCCAGGGAGCGAAGAGATCCCGCTCCTGTTCTTCAGACGGTAAACAGGACCTGGGCCAGGGAGCGAAGAGATCCCGCTCCCGTTCTTCAGACGGTAAACAGGACCTGGGCCAGGGAGCGAAGAGATCCCGCTCCCGTTCTTAAGACGGTAACCAGGACCTGGGCCAGGGAGCGAAGAGATCCCGCTCCCGTTCTTCAGACGGTAAACAGGACCTGGGCCAGGGAGCGAAGAGATCCCGCTCCTGTTCTTCAGACGGTAAACAGGACCTGGGCCAGGGAGCGAAGAGATCCCGCTCCCGTTCTTCAGACGGTAAACAGGACCTGGGCCAGGGAGCGAAGAGATCCCGCTCCTGTTCTTCAGACGGTAAACAGGACCTGGGCCAGGGAGCGAAGAGATCCCGCTCCCGTTCTTCAGACGGTAAACAGGACCTGGGCCAGGGAGCGAAGAGATCCCGCTCCCGTTCTTCAGACGGTAAACAGGACCTGGGCCAGGGAGCGAAGAGATCCCGCTCCCGTTCTTCAGACGGTAAACAGGACCTGGGCCAGGGAGCGAAGAGATCCCGCTCCTGTTCTTCAGACGGTAAACAGGACCTGGGCCAGGGAGCGAAGAGATCCCGCTCCCGTTCTTCAGACGGTAAACAGGACCTGGGCCAGGGAGCGAAGAGATCCCGCTCCTGTTCTTCAGACGGTAAACAGGACCTGGGCCAGGGAGCGAAGAGATCCCGCTCCCGTTCTTCAGACGGTAAACAGGACCTGGGCCAGGGAGCGAAGAGATCCCGCTCCCGTTCTTCAGACGGTAAACAGGACCTGGGCCAGGGAGCGAAGAGATCCCGCTCCTGTTCTTCAGACGGTAAACAGGACCTGGGCCAGGGAGCGAAGAGATCCCGCTCCCGTTCTTCAGACGGTAAACAGGACCTGGGCCAGGGAGCGAAGAGATCCCGCTCCCGTTCTTCAGACGGTAAACAGGACCTGGGCCAGGGAGCGAAGAGATCCCGCTCCCGTTCTTCAGACGGTAAACAGGACCTGGGCCAGGGAGCGAAGAGATCCCGCTCCCGTTCTTCAGACGGTAAACAGGACCTGGGCCAGGGAGCGAAGAGATCCCGCTCCTGTTCTTCAGACGGTAAACAGGACCTGGGCCAGGGAGCGAAGAGATCCCGCTCCCGTTCTCCAGACGGTAAACAGGACCTGGGCCAGGGAGCGAAGAGATCCCGCTCCTGTTCTTCAGACGGTAAACAGGACCTGGGCCAGGGAGCGAAGAGATCCCGCTCCCGTTCTTCAGACGGTAAACAGGACCTGGGCCAGGGAGCGAAGAGATCCCGCTCCCGTTCTTCAGACGGTAAACAGGACCTGGGCCAGGGAGCGAAGAGATCCCGCTCCCGTTCTTCAGACGGTAAACAGGACCTTGGCCAGGGAGTGAAGAGATCCCGCTCCCAGTCTTCAGACGGTAAACAGGATTTTGGCAACAGGAACTCCATTGAAAGCCGTGGACCCGACAGCAGCAGTAGCAGCAGCAGCGATATAGACAAATTTTTTGTTCCTAATGATGTTCTACTGGATCCTCCCAGCCAACTGACTGCCGATGTGCCTGTAGTGTCATGGGACAGTATTACAATAACAGAAGACCTTGGTGAAGGTCACTTTGGTAAAACACAAAAAGGATTACTCGAAGCAGAGGATGGGAATACCATTCCAATTGCTGTTAAAACATTTCATAATGGAGCTTTTGAAGGTAATGAAGCTCAGATGCTTCACGAGGCAGACGGGGCCGGGGGAGCCCCTAAATTATATGGTATCATTGAAGGAAATCCTCAAGCCCTTGTGATGGAATATATACCAGGTATAACTTTACAAAAGTTTTTACAAAACAGTACCTATGAAGAGGGTTTAAAAGTATATAATGCAACCGCTGCTGCACTGGCCAATTTCCACAACTCTGGTTTTGCTCACTTGGACCTCCATTGTAATAACATCCTGGTGGATAATAGCAATACTGCTCAGCCACAATGTCATCTTATCGATCTAGGTTCGGCTAGAAGAATCAGTAAAAATATTGTTCTTGGTCTCAGTCAAACACTTGAAGATAAGTTTAATCTTCAAGAAATAAATTTATTGGTACAACAGCTGAAATAAAAGAAAAAATGAACATAATTATATTTTAAGCGTAATTATATTTTAAGGAACAATTTTATTGAAGTGGTTGCAATTTTTTTTCTATAATATTTTGATAATATTTCTTTCATAAGAGGAAAAGCCTTTTCTGTTCATCATATATATAAAGGAAAGATACTAGTTATTTTAGTTTCTGTGAAATCATGTCCCCTCAAGGAAGGTTCCTTGATGTTGGTGAGGGGCTCTTGATTTAGGGAATTGGATCTGTGCTCCAGTTCCCCGAATTAAGCCTGAATGCCTTCCACATCCCCCCCCCCAGGCGCTGTATAATCCTCCGGGTTTAGCGCTTCCCCCTTGATTATAATAATAATAATGTGAAATCATGTGGGCAGCTTTGCTTATTTCGGTTAAAAAAAGAGGTGATTGTACAAGGGGTGTTTGGTGTACGTGTGTAAACAGTGATGATTGTACAAGGGGTGTTTGGTGTACGTGTGTAAACAGTGATGATTGTACAAGGGGTGTTTGGTGTACGTGTGTAAACAGTGATGATTGTACAAGGGGTGTTTGGTGTACGTGTGTAAACAGTGATGATTGTACAAGGGGTGTTTGGTGTACGTGTGTAAACAGTGATGATTGTACAAGGGGTGTTTGGTGTACGTGTGTAAACAGTGATGATAGTACAAGGGGTGTTTGGTGTACGTGTGTAAACAGTGATGATAGTACAAGGGGTGTTTGGTGTACGTGTGTAAACAGTGATGATTGTACAAGGGGTGTTTGGTGTACGTGTGTAAACAGTGATGATTGTACAAGGGGTGTTTGGTGTACAGTGATGATTGTACAAGGGGTGTTTGGTGTACGTGTGTAAACAGTGATGATTGTACAAGGGGTGTTTGGTGTACGTGTGTAAACAGTGATGATTGTACAAGGGGTGTTTGGTGTACGTGTGTAAACAGTGATGATTGTACAAGGGGTGTTTGGTGTACGTGTGTAAACAGTGATGATTGTACAAGGGGTGTTTGGTGTACGTGTGTAAACAGTGATGATAGTACAAGGGGTGTTTGGTATACCTGAGTAAACAGTGATGATTGTACAAGGGGTGTTTGGTGTACGTGTGTAAACAGTGATGATTGTACAAGGGGTGTTTGGTGTACGTGTGTAAACAGTGATGATTGTACAAGGGGTGTTTGGTGTACGTGTGTAAACAGTGATGATTGTACAAGGGGTGTTTGGTGTACGTGTGTAAACAGTGATGATTGTACAAGGGGTGTTTGGTGTACGTGTGTAAACAGTGATGATTGTACAAGGGGTGTTTGGTGTACGTGTGTAAACAGTGATGATTGTACAAGGGGTGTTTGGTGTACGTGTGTAAACAGTGATGATTGTACAAGGGGTGTTTGGTGTACGTGTGTAAACAGTGATGATTGTACAAGGGGTGTTTGGTGTACGTGTGTAAACAGTGATGATTGTACAAGGGGTGTTTGGTGTACGTGAGTAAACAGTGATGATTGTACAAGGGGTGTTTGGTGTACGTGTGTAAACAGTGATGATTGTACAAGGGGTGTTTGGTGTACGTGTGTAAACAGTGATGATAGTACAAGGGGTGTTTGGTATACCTGAGTAAACAGTGATGATTGTACAAGGGGTGTTTGGTGTACGTGTGTAAACAGTGATGATTGTACAAGGGGTGTTTGGTGTACGTGTGTAAACAGTGATGATTGTACAAGGGGTGTTTGGTGTACGTGAGTAAACAGTGATGATTGTACAAGGGGTGTTTGGTGTACGTGTGTAAACAGTGATGATTGTACAAGGGGTGTTTGGTGTACGTGTGTAAACAGTGATGATAGTACAAGGGGTGTTTGGTATACCTGAGTAAACAGTGATGATTGTACAAGGGGTGTTTGGTGTACGTGTGTAAACAGTGATGATTGTACAAGGGGTGTTTGGTGTACGTGTGTAAACAGTGATGATTGTACAAGGGGTGTTTGGTGTACCTGAGTGTAAACAGTGATGATTGATACAAGGGGTGTTTGGTATACCTGAGTAAACAGTGATGATTGTACAAGGGGTGTTTGGTGTACGTGTGTAAACAGTGATGATTGTACAAGGGGTGTTTGGTGTACGTGTGTAAACAGTGATGATTGTACAAGGGGTGTTTGGTGTACGTGTTTGGTTGTACAAGGGGTGTTTGGTGTAAAACAGTGATGATTGTACAAGGGGTGTTTGGTGTACAGTGATATGTATGGAGTAAACTTTGGAAATTGATACCAACAAATTGGTTTAAAAAGGCACATGAGGAAACACTTGGATTATTATTATTATTATAATCAAGGGGAAGCGCTAAACCCGTAGGATTATACAGCGCCTAGGGGGAGGGGATGTGGAAGGCATCCTGGCTTAATTCGGGAAACTGGAACACAGATCCAATTCCCTAAATCAAGAGCCCCTCACCAACATCAAGGATCCTTCCCTGAGGGAGGCAACACTTGGAGATAACAGAAAACGTCTTGGTCCTGGGACCTTGATTACTGCTAACACACATTTCAACAATAATAGTATATAAAGGCGGAGTGTGGAATGTGAAACAGTGACATAAATATGACATAGTTGGGATGACGTCACGTAAATAATGAGATCACGTGATTCCTGCGTTATTGGGTAGGTTGTGCCTTGCTTGGTTGAGTGTCATGTATGACACAAACATTAGCATAAATTATAGTCAACTAGACAAAGCACTATCAACTTAACAATGTAGGAATCACATGACCTCATTGTCTATCCTCATCTGCAGCGGCAGAATAACACAGCTGTGTAAGCAGAGGGCAAACCACAGCTGTGTAAGCAGAGGGCAAAGCACAGCTGTGTAAGCAGAGGCAAAACAACACAGTTGTGTAAGCAAAGGCAGAACAACAGCTCTGTAAGCAGAAGCAGAACAACAGCTGGGAAAGCAGAGGCAAAACACAGCTGTGTAAGCAGACGCAGAATAACACAGCTGTGTAAGCAGAGGCAAAACACAGCTGTGTAAGCAGAGGCAAAACACAGCTGTGTAAGCAGAGGTAAAACACAGCTGTGTAAGCAGAGGCAAAACACAGCTGTGTAAGCAGGGGCAGAACAACAGTTGTGTAAGCAGAGGCAGAACAACGCAGCCGGATAAGGAGAGGCTGAAGAACGCAGCCGGGTAAGCAAGGGCCGAAGAACGCTGCCGGGTAAGCAAGGGCCGAAGAACGCTGCCGGGTAAGCAAGGGCCGAAGAACGCTGCCGGGTAAGCAGAAAAAACACGACTGGATGACTGGAGACATGCAGTAGTTTTCTAGGATCTAAAAAATACCAGTGAATTTATCATTTAGTGATTACAGGAATTTAGAGGCGTCATTATCCACAACACAAGTGGTGGATCATCTCCCCCGTTTACTATTATTTATTATTTTTTTATTATCACACTGGCCGATTCCCACCAAGGCAGGGTGGCCCGAAAAAGAAAAACTTTCACCATTATTTACTCCATCACTGTCTTGCCAGAAGGGTGCTTTACACTACAGTTTTTAAACTGCAACATTAACACCCCTCCTTCAGAGTGCAGGCACTGTACTTCCCATCTCCAGGACTCAAGTCCGGCCTGCCGGTTTCCCTGAACCCCGTTTACTATGTAACTAAATATTCAACGCACCACCTTAACACTGTTTATATGTCTGCTGTGGAAAGATACCCACTTGATGCACAGCTGTGTCTACATATTCCTGGCTTATCCTTTATCTCCTGTTTCTACTACTTCGTGTCCTTTTAGCATAGACTCTGTACGCAGGCATAATACACAGAAATTTGGGGAAGGTATTTAACTAGCCAGGTAAATTATATGAACTAAACGATTAATGAAAATAAATGTGTGTGTGTGTGTGTGTGTGTGTGTGTGTGTGTGTGTGTGTGTGTGTGTGTGTGTGTGTGTAAATAGGTTACTTAGTAGTAAATACCAGTTTTCTTTGACTTAAAAAAAAAGATACTAACATTGTTGTAAGCTGCCTCGACCGCAATGTTTACTTAATAAATAAATAAGATGAAACACCGATGAACATTTGACTAAAACAATTTAGGTAAAAATGAAGAGGCATTTACAGCCGAGTCAAAGAGGAAAGAGTCATCATATGAACCAATACTTTCACTTTAACAGAAGTTAAAAAAATTAACGTGAAAGTGAAAAGATTAAGAAACTGAAGCTGTAAGGGAATCGAAGCTCAATCCGTAGAGTTTCTTTCAGGTATACGGGAGTAAGATCAGGTATACGGGAGTAAGATCAGGTATACGGGAGTAAGATCAGGTATACGGGAGTAAGATCAGGTATACGGGAGTAAGATCAGGTATACGGGAGTAAGATCAGGTATACGGGAGTAAGATCAGGTATACGGGAGTAAGATCAGGTATACGGGAGTAAGATCAGGTATACGGGAGTAAGATCAGGTATACGGGAGTAAGATCAGGTATACGGGAGTAAGATCAGGTATACGGGAGTAAGATCAGGTATACGGGAGTAAGATCAGGTATACGGGAGTAAGATCAGGTATACGGGAGTAAGATCAGGTATACGGGAGTAAGATCAGGTATACGGGAGTAAGATCAGGTATACGGGAGTAAGATCAGGTATACGGGAGTAAGATCAGGTATACGGGAGTAAGATCAGGTATACGGGAGTAAGATCAGGTATACGGGAGTAAGATCAGGTATACGGGAGTAAGATCAGGTATACGGGAGTAAGATCAGGTATACGGGAGTAAGATCAGGTATACGGGAGTAAGATCAGGTATACGGGAGTAAGATCAGGTATACGGGAGTAAGATCAGGTATACGGGAGTAAGATCAGGGAAAAGATTGTTACTCAGGTCTGTGACAAAGAAATGTTGAAAATTTAAATACTGTTTTTCCTCTTTTTTACGCAAAAAGCTACGAACTAAATTCCAAAAATCAATAATTATATTTATCAGGATGAAAATAGATATTTGCGTGGTGTAAGGTACTAGTGACGTGGTACCAGGACAGATAGACAAGAAGGAAACAAGTCACTGGAACTTGATGAAAACTTTCAAAAGTTTTCTGGGAACTTAAGAAGGAACTTATGCAGTCACTAGCCAATTCAATCCAATGTAATATAAACCATACCACGGGTGGGGCTGGAACCCGCGGTCAGTGATTCATAAAACTCCAGATGCATTACCCACTGCGGGGATAGAACCGCGGGTTCTATCTCCGCCCGTGGTATGATTTGTTTGCAATCGTGTCATTTCGAGCTTCTCTCTTATGTGCGGGTTATTTGTGTATCGTTCCAGTCACGGTATTGTGCCTTTTTTGTTATTTATAAATGTAATTTTATCAATTAGGCATTGGAATATTTTTAGAAATGGTTGTTCTCGCTTTACGAACCTATTACATATTTTCACTAACGAATTTAAGGCGGAAGAGCATGATAATGTATATAATATTGTGTATTTTTACACCGTTCTTTATAGGAGGAGAAATCATATCCTGGAACAAGGTAACGCAGTTTGCATAAAAGAGTAAAAAAAATACATTGGACACCAGTCACAAAAGACGCTTCAATGGGGTGTGTTCAGGCTTAGAAGAGGGGAAAAAAACATGATAACCCGTCACATGTGCCGTTTAGTGTCCCTTGCTCGTGATATAGATGAGAGAATAAGCATGTTTACCGACAGCAGTTACATACGCTGTCAGATCAGCCCTGATGAGAACACTTGTTTTTTTGAACGCTTCGGCAGTCGGTGGCTTCTTCAGTTCAATACGTAGAAAGGGGAAGATGAGAAGTCTAAGGCAATCAGTCCTTCAGCCATGACTCAATGTGTTCAGTCCATCAATATCAGTAAAAGTACAGCACATGCAGAGAGGAGAGGCGGGTGAGGTGAGAGTACTAGGCGGCGTCACCTATAGGCATGACCACCTTCCATTAGTGGATTTTTTCACTGGTAACTCGAACTGCCACTGCTTCACCTCATAAGAGCATAAGAAAGGAGGAACACTGCAGCAGGCCTGTTGGCCCATACTAGGCAGGTCCTTCACAATCCATCCTACTAACAGAATATTTGCCCAACCCAATTTTCAATGCTAAAGTTGGGATTGGAGGTTGTGGTGTGGTGCAGAGGCTGAGAAAGTTTTCTGGACTATGAGAAGTGAGAACTGTGAGTGTAGGAAGGGGAAAGTAGGGCATGTATATAATGTCTGAGTGGGAAAATGGGCATGTGCATGATTGGTTAGTCTGTGTAGGGGGTATGCATGGAGTTCCTACACATGCTGAGCTTCCATGCCTGTTGATGTATTTTCTGGGTCTTCTTCCCACCTCTTGCATCTTTATATTGTTTAAGTCGTTCCATCTCTTCATTGTCTCTATCACGGTACACAACCTAAAATCTTTCTGTTTGCCTTAGCTTTAGTTTCCGTTCCTCGTGTCATGTCTGTTGTGAGGGGGTCAGTTTGACCTTATTTTACACCCCTCAGAACTTTCTGAGTACCTGAAAACTTGTCACCTGGTTCACTTCAGCCTTCCCTTGCTTCTCAGTTTAATGATAGTTTGAAACTCTTGCTCCTCTGCCATCCACGTTTCGTCATGAGTTCTTCCTTTGGCCTCCTAAAGCTCATGGATAAACAGTGACCCCCCTCTTTCCCCCCCTCTCTCTCCCTCCTCTCCCACTTTTTTTTCCTCCAGATATCTGAATTCGTTTTCAGCTGTTCCATTGGAACTCCTATTATCATCTCCCTTCCACTTCCCGATCTTGTTTGCTCTCTCATCTCTTCCTACTGTCCCTTGACCAGTTATTATTATTCCTGCCCCTATATAATTCCTTCTTTTCTTCTTCTCATGTTTCCTCAATGGCATGGAGAGCCCTCTTTTGCCAGCCGTTGAAAAGCAAGACACTAACACAGCTAACGATATTGGTGCATATATACATAGGTGAGTATCGTATGTCTGGATACTGGCGCGGTGGGAGTCAGTGTCTGATGTCTTAATCTATTCTCCTGGACGTCAAGATGTTGTATTGTACTCTGAAGGTGTGTGTACTCACCTAATTGTACTCGCCTAATTGTGGTTGCAGGGGTCCAGACTCAGCTCCTGGCCCCGCCTTTTCACTGATCGCTACTAGGTCCTCTCTCTCTCTGCTTCCTGAGCTTTGTCATACCTCGTCCTAAAGCTATGCATGGTTCCTGCCTCCACTACGTCACTTGCTAGGCTATTCCACTTCCTGACGACTCTTTGACTGAAGAAATGCTTCCTAACATCCCTGTGACTCATCTGAGTCTTCAGCTTCCAATTGTGACCCCTTGTTTCTGTGTCCCCTCTCTGGAACATCCTGTCTCTGTCCTCCTTGTCTATTCCACGCAGTATCTTGTATGTCGTTATCATGTCTCCCCTGACCCTTCTGTCCTCCAGCGTCGTCAGTCCGATTTCCCTCAACCTTTCCTCGTAGGACATTTCCCTGAGTTCTGGAACTAGCCTTGTTGGAAACCTTTGTACTTTCTCTAACTTCTTGACGTGCTTGACCAGGTGTGGATTCCAAACTGGTGTATGTGTGTGTGTGTGTGTGTGTGTGTGTGTGTGTGTGTGTGTGTGTGTGTGTGTGTGTGTGTGTGTGTGTGTGTGTGTGTGTGTGTGTGTGTGTGTGTGTGTGTGTGTGTGTGTGTGTGTGTGCTGTTTTAATCTATTTTAAACAAGTACTGAAATTTTTATTAGAGATATCCTATTTTGTCAATTCCTTTTAAATCCTGCTAAGGCCTGACTTAAAACTGATGTGTTCTTTGTCCAAAGAGTTGACGCTATTATCCAATTACTTATGTCAGTCCTGATTATCGTACAGTTCCATGGTGTCGTGTCAATTATTTGCTCCGATAATCATACCTCTTTATGACAGCTTGATCACCCATGAATGGCATTGCCCAGTAAATGTGCCCCTGTGACAAAATTTAAAAAAAAAATTGTGATTGAAGAATTCCTTACGCAGTTGAATGTATCAGGAAATAGTATTCGTCTTACCTAAGGTCATTTCAGAGCTAAGGTACTTCATACTAATTAGCAGAAAGTATGGATGGGACAGTCAACGGATATTTTTTTCTTAAATTATGGCGTCAAGGGCGAGTCTATATTGCAGAGAGCCACTAACACTGCGAATGAGCATACCTCTAAAACACGATTTTGACGCAAAGGGCGAGTGTGTACATCAGCGCGTTAATTCAGCAAATGAATATGCCTTCAGAAAAGATAATACATTACTGGCCACATGGTTGACACGGTACTAAGCAGCATTAATTACTTCCTTGACTGATTCAAAATTCCGATTTTTCTAAACTTATACATAATTATAAAAATTGCAGCCATTGCTACATTTGAAAAATGCTGTTCACCTTGGTTGCAACAGAAGAATATTCATTACAGTTGATACCTTGATATAGTAAGACAAGCTCCTAGGTCTGTTTAAAAACATACCACGGGTGGGGTTAGAACCCGCGATCAGAGAGTCACAAAACTCCAGACCGACGCTTTAGCCACTGGACCAGCTAGCTGCAATAAAATTCACCTAACTAGGTATATTTCTACACATAGGAAGGTTAGCATAGGCACCACTGTGACCATAAATGGCTAACGCGTCGGTCTGGAGTTTTGTGACTCTCTGATCGGGGGTTTTAACCCCACCCGTGGTTGGTTTGCAAGCAATCATGTCATTATGATTTCGTGAGTCCTATGTCAGTTTTTTGAGTATATACAAACTTCTCAAAAAAGTGTTTTAATATTCTAAAACTGTTGATGTTGGAACAGATACTTGAGGCAGTACAGTTCGTTTGATCCTGTATTGAAAGTTTTATATTTCTTGCAACTTCATCAAAATTCGTTCTGACATGTATAAAAGTATAGTTCATGTTAGTATGGTATTAAAAATATCTGTATACACGTGTTGTTCTCTCCGCACCTCTGCGTGACGTCCGATTTTTATGCAGCGACTCGTAACGTTAGTTTTAGGGAGAGTCAGTCCATTTGTTGATTAACAAAAATACATTTCACGCAGTGAAATGTATTTTTTTCGTTAGGTTCAGAATGATTTTGGTGAAATTATTGCATACACAAATTTTCACTTGTCATATATGGCGAGATGAGAGTTTCTATTTAAGCCAAGATCGCAAGTTCTGCCTATTCGGCACGACATATATATATATATATATATATATATATATATATATATATATATATATATATATATATATATATATATATATATATATATATATATATATATGTATATATATATATATATATATATATATATATATATATATATATATATATATATATATATATATACATATATATATATTAAAATACAGAGAGAAAAGAGAGCTAGGGAGCGTGCGCGCCAGCACACAGGGCCTCGCACAACAATATATATATAATTTTCCTTCATGCGCTTAGATGAATTATTTTTCCGTGAGATAAGAGTCTTAATATTACTGAGTAGCAAATTTCCCCTCTATGGTGACCAGGAATAATGGCTATATTTCTCTGAGAATGTTTGCAGGTAAGCTTTCGTTAAAGGTTGTACGAAGTAGCTGGAAAATTTGCGCCTGGTTTCCTACTCACTATGAGATAAAGTTTGCCTCTAAATGCCTGCCTTTCTCTCTCTGTGTGTGTGTGTGTGTGTGTGTGTGTGTGTGTGTGTGTCTCTCACTCTCTCTATTTCTCACATATATATATATATATATATATATATATATATATATATATATATATATATATATATATATATATATATATATATATATATATATATATATATATATATATATATATATATATATATATATATAGTTTTTTTTATTTTTTTTTTATTATCACACTGGCCGATTCCCACCAAGGCAGGGTGGCCCGAAAAAGAAAAACTTTCACCATCATTCACTCCATCACTGTCTTGCCAGAAGGGTGCTTTACACTACAGTTTTTAAACTGCAACATTAACACCCCTCCTTCAGAGTGCAGGCACTGTACTTCCCATCTCCAGGACTCAAGTCCGGCCTGCCGGTTTCCCTGAATCCCTTCATAAATGTTACTTTGCTCACACTCCAACAGCACGTCAAGTATTAAAAACCATTTGTCTCCATTCACTCCTATCAAACACGCTCACGCATGCCTGCTGGAAGTCCAAGCCCCTCGCACACAAAACCTCCTTTACCCCCTCCCTCCAACCCTTCCTAGGCCGACCCCTACCCCGCATTCCTTCCACTACAGACTGATACACTCTTGAAGTCATTCTGTTTCGCTCCATTCTCTCTACATGTCCGAACCACCTCAACAACCCTTCCTCAGCCCTCTGGACAACAGTTTTGGTAATCCCGCACCTCCTCCTAACTTCCAAACTACGAATTCTCTGCATTATATTCACACCACACATTGCCCTCAGACATGACATCTCCACTGCTTCCAGCCTCCTCCTCGCTGCAACATTCATCACCCACGCTTCACACCCATATAAGAGCGTTGGTAAAACTATACTCTCATACATTCCCCTCTTTGCCTCCAAGGACAAAGTTCTTTGTCTCCACAGACTCCTAAGTGCACCACTCACTCTTTTTCCCTCATCAATTCTATGATTCACCTCATCTTTCATAGACCCATCCGCTGACACGTCCACTCCCAAATATCTGAATACGTTCACCTCCTCCATACTCTCTCCCTCCAATCTGATATTCAATCTTTCATCACCTAATCTTTTTGTTATCCTCATAACCTTACTCTTTCCTGTATTCACCTTTAATTTTCTTCTTTTGCACACCCTACCAAATTCATCCACCAATCTCTGCAGCTTCTCTTCAGAATCTCCCAAGAGCACAGTGTCATCAGCAAAGAGCAGCTGTGACAACTCCCACTTTGTGTGTGATTCTTTATCTTTTAACTCCACGCCTCTTGCCAAGACCCTCGCATTTACTTCTCTTACAACCCCATCTATAAATATATTAAACAACCACGGTGACATCACACATCCTTGTCTAAGGCCTACTTTTACTGGGAAAAAATTTTCCTCTTTCCTACATACTCTAACTTGAGCCTCACTATCCTCGTAAAAACTCTTCACTGCTTTCAGTAACCTACCTCCTACACCATACACTTGCAACATCTGCCACATTGCCCCCCTATCCACCCTGTCATACGCCTTTTCCAAATCCATAAATGCCACAAAGACCTCTTTAGCCTTATCTAAATACTGTTCACTTATATGTTTCACTGTAAACACCTGGTCCACACACCCCCTACCTTTCCTAAAGCCTCCTTGTTCATCTGCTATCCTATTCTCCGTCTTACTCTTAATTCTTTCAATTATAACTCTACCATACACTTTACCAGGTACACTCAACAGACTTATCCCCCTATAATTTTTGCACTCTCTTTTATCCCCTTTGCCTTTATACAAAGGAACTATGCATGCTCTCTGCCAATCCCTAGGTACCTTACCCTCTTCCATACATTTATTAAATAATTGCACCAACCACTCCAAAACTATATCCCCACCTGCTTTTAACATTTCTATCTTTATCCCATCAATCCCGGCTGCCTTACCCCCTTTCATTTTACCTACTGCCTCACGAACTTCCCCCACACTCACAACTGGCTCTTCCTCACTCCTACAAGATGTTATTCCTCCTTGCCCTATACACGAAATCACAGCTTCCCTATCTTCATCAACATTTAACAATTCCTCAAAATATTCCCTCCATCTTCCCAATACCTCTAACTCTCCATTTAATAACTCTCCTCTCCTATTTTTAACTGACAAATCCATTTGTTCTCTAGGCTTTCTTAACTTGTTAATCTCACTCCAAAACTTTTTCTTATTTTCAACAAAATTTGTTGATAACATCTCACCCACTCTCTCATTTGCTCTCTTTTTACATTGCTTCACCACTCTCTTAACCTCTCTCTTTTTCTCCATATACTCTTCCCTCCTTGCATCACTTCTACTTTGTAAAAACTTCTCATATGCTAACTTTTTCTCCCTTACTACTCTCTTTACATCATCATTCCACCAATCGCTCCTCTTCCCTCCTGCACCCACTTTCCTGTAACCACAAACTTCTGCTGAACACTCTAACACTACATTTTTAAACCAACCCCATACCTCTTCGACCCCATTGCCTATGCTCTCATTAGCCCATCTATCCTCCAATAGCTGTTTATATCTTACCCTAACTGCCTCCTCTTTTAGTTTATAAGCCTTCACCTCTCTCTTCCCTGATGCTTCTATTCTCCTTGTATCCCATCTACCTTTTACTCTCAGTGTAGCTACAACTAGAAAGTGATCTGATATATCTGTGGCCCCTCTATAAACATGTACATCCTGAAGTCTACTCAACAGTCTTTTATCTACCAATACATAATCCAACAAACTACTGTCATTTCGCCCTACATCATATCGTGTATACTTATTTATCCTCTTTTTCTTAAAATATGTATTACCTATAACTAAACCACTTTCTATACAAAGTTCAATCAAAGGGCTCCCATTATCATTTACACCTGGCACCCCAAACTTACCTACCACACCCTCTCTAAAAGTTTCTCCTACTTTAGCATTCAGGTCCCCTACCACAATTACTCTCTCACTTGGTTCAAAGGCTCCTATACATTCACTTAACATCTCCCAAAATCTCTCTCTCTCCTCTGCATTCCTCTCTTCTCCAGGTGCATACACGCTTATTATGACCCACTTCTCGCATCCAACCTTTACTTTAATCCACATAATTCTTGAATTTACACATTCATATTCTCTTTTCTCCTTCCATAACTGATCATTTAACATTACTGCTACCCTTTCCTTTGCTCTAACTCTCTCAGATACTCCAGATTTAATCCCATTTATTTCCCCCCACTGAAACTCTCCTACCCCCTTCAGCTTTGTTTCGCTTAGAGCCAGGACATCCAACTTCTTTTCATTCATAACATCAGCAATCATCTGTTTCTTGTCATCCGCACTACATCCACGCACATTTAAGCATCCCAGTTTTATAAAGTTTTTCTTCTTCTCTTTTTTAGTAAATGTATACAGGAGAAGGGGTTACTAGCCCATTGCTCCCGGCATTTTAGTCGCCTCATACGACACGCATGGCTTACGGAGGAAAGATTCTTTTCCACTTCCCCATGGACAATAGAAGAAATAAAAAAGAACAAGAGCTATTTAGAAAAAGGAGAAAAACCAAGATGTATGTATATATATATATGCATGTGCGTGTCTGTGAAGTGTGACCAAAGTGTAAGTAGGAGTAGCAAGATATCCCTGTTATCTAGCGTGTTTATGAGACAGAAAAAGAAACCATATATATATATATATATATATATATATATATATATATATATATATATATATATATATATATATATATATATATATACATATGTATATCTATATATATAGTAGTGCCGAATAGGTCAAACTTGCTATTTTTAGCTTAAATAGCAACGCTCTTTTTGCCGAATAAGGAAGACGAGAATTTGTGTATGAGATAATTTTGCAAAAAATTATTCTGAACCTAACGAAAAAAAATATATTTCATTTTTTTTTCATTAAATTATTCTTAGCTTATCTAAAATATATTTAGTTGGATTAGGTTATATTATATTCCACTTGTTACTTTAAGGTTAGGTAAGTTTTGTAAGGTACTTGTGGTACAAAATTATTAATCTTTATATTAAAATAAATTAAAAAATATATGTATATATTTAAACGTGTAAGAGAAAATTTTAGAAAAGACTTAATTTTAAATGAGTTCTTGTTAATTGGCCAGTTTTTACCTTTTGGGTACAGTTTGAGAAACTCCATGAAAATGGCAGCTTAGCACCTGGACAGCTCACAAACTTCAATTAGTAACAGTTTACCATTGCTTCCTTGATTCACTAACACTTTTAAAATGCTTATCACTTTCTTAATAGTTAATATATTTTACATACTTGTATTTATCTACATGTTCTAGTATAGTTACCACTGCTAACACAGTTTAGTAACAGTTTACTGTTATGGTGATAACAGATTTTGAGTATTTCTTTTGTTTGTTTGTTTGTTTTTCAAATATACCAAAACACAGTTCAAACTAGTACCATTTTCTTGTATTAATATCAGTTTATACATTTTTTTTGTGTAAAATATACTTAGTTTATATTTGTTTTCCATTTTTCGATTCATTTATTTATTTTGCGTTAATTATAATTGCCTTATCAACTGTCTATTCTTAAATCTGTATTATCTAGCCACGAATTATCTGTGTAAAAATTCCTTTCATAATTATCTCTAAAAATAATACTTTTGTCATTATTTCTCATATTATATAATTACTTTTCATAATTGTTCTTCACTGTTCAGTGGAACTGTACGAAGCTTTTGTGTAATTATTCTTAGCGTATTTTTTATTCTACATTCTCCAATTCTCAAGAATTTGTGCTATCTCATATTAATTACTAATACTGACTATTAGTAACAATTTGTATCATAAGTTCTTGTAACATCATTATATGGCAATTAAGTTTCTTTATTAGTTGTTATTAATTTTCAATAATTAGGTATTTGTAATTGCAATAGATATATTACTAAATTACTTACGATTAAAGAATAAAAGGTATAATCTGTCTCTGAGAGAGTATTCAATTTCTTTATTTTTCCTGTTATATCATAGTTGTAGCATTCATTGTTTTGTATAAATGATTTAGATAACAAACAAGTTAATAAATGACACACTTGTGCAACGTTAAGTATTCAGTTGAAGAAAACTCTACGTTATCCTTCTTCCTTGTTACATATTCTATGTCTGAGCTCATCAAGTCTGATATTAATTAACCCAGAGTTAAATCTCCAGTCTGATTACAAAAATAACCAATATTCTTCTTATTATAATTAGTCATTATTAGACAGCAATGCAATGATGGCATCAGTGTGTTATCTCCGAGATAACACAATGATGGCATCAGTGTGTTATCTCCGAGATAACACAATGATGGCATCAGTGTGTTATCTCCGAGATAACACAATGATGGCATCAGTGTGTTATCTCCGAGATAACACAATGATGGCATCAGTGTGTTATCTCCGAGATAACACAATGATGACATCATTGCACTTGCAGATATTATAAATGCTAGCTTTTATTATTCATTCGGAAACCAGACTTAAAAACAACGCAACAGACATTTTTCGTTTACCTGAGTATATAGGTATTTATAACTTAAAGATTGATCAAATGTGAGGAAGCGCTCTAGTCTACTCTAATAAACTGTAATGTGTTAACTCAGTATGTTGAAGTGATGAACATAGTAGATATATAATTGCTCAATTTAAACGAACAACTTAAAGACCGTATTTACTGTTTGGCCTGTTTATAGGTTACTACATTCAGTTACAACTATAGAAAGCGAACAATTAGCAATAAATTATATAAGCATCATTATATTCCTTGCTGAAGACCTCATCCAAGCTGAAGATCCACAAGTAGTTGGCTTCCTTAACAAGAACAGTTGTTTGTAAATATCATATATAATTAAGCCCAAAAGAATTGGAGACTATTGCATCCTTACTTGACCACATCTGGACTAGTATAGTAGCTCCTCCCAAAGTAGCATAACTACAGACGATACTACTAGTCACTATCTCACTCTCGTACCCAGTATATGTAAATACCTAATATAAAAACTCAATAAATCGAGGCAAAGAGACTAAATAGCCCATGGATAACGAATAATATATTCAGGTCCATAGGACAGAATAAAAATTACTCCTCAATACTCACCAAAGTATTAGGAAATTTAAGCAACTGTATTATGCTGACAGGGGATATATAAAAACTCCAGAAAATGCTCCTCCAAATCCTGAGCTCGCAAAATTAGCCAAAACTAGAAAAACTGTCATAAATAAACTTTGCATTCATCTTTCCGAAACAGCCAATAAGTTAATTGATTTTTTCCCTTCTACTGTATCAATCAGAGCCAGTCGTATCCCAAGTTCCAATGTCCAAATGAGCTGGAAATTTGCCAGGCTCTCTCTAGCCCCCAACTAATCGTGCTGAAGATACCGTAAAGCAATGCAGGATATTAATCCAGTTGATCAACTTCAATATACTAACTACAGCTCATGTGCCGTCACTCACTGTTGCAGAATAGTTTAATAAATCATCAGAAACGAAAACATTCCCAAGTATGACTTAGAAGTATGACAAGAAAATTCCCAATGTATAAAGGTGGAGATCCAACCGATATTAGCAACTATAAGCTAATTTTTAACTTGCCTTTACATTCTAAAAATCACATTTTTTTTTAGAGAAACTATGTCTCAGAGACATGCAGTTGTTTGGGAAGAGAGGCTAGCAATAATAGGGATGGGAAGGAATGGATTAGGATAGAAGTGTGTTGTTGGGTACTGACAAATAGAGAGGTAAGAAAATTTAAGTGGCCTAACCACTTTGAATGGGTTTTAAGATAGTGTTTTTGGTCATAGTGACGTATGTTGTTCTGTCCTGTTATTTAACACTCAAACCAGCTTTATAAAGGTGTGCTTCTTTTGGCATACGTACCTCACTTACATCAATGGAAAGTTTGTTCGTGTTCTTAATGATGAAAATAATTTCTTGTTGTCACTTAGACAAGTAAGAAAAGTATAGGACAGAATAACAACCAAACAGTATACAAACTAATCACTAATTCGTATTTGGATTGCTCTGTATTATATTATTATTATTGTTGTTGTTGTTGTATTATCACTATTATTATTGAATATTAGTACTAAGAATTTCTCTACAGAGACAATTAGGACATCTACCGTCTCACGTAACTGTCAGTTCATTACTGTAAAATGTAATGGTATAATATCTTATATGATGATATGTGATTGTATGTGATTGTACGACATAGGTCAGAGACCCTGTAACATAAAATACCGGGAGCTGGTTGTCTCCTTAGAGCCGATTCTGCAGAGGTCACTGAACTGACACGTTGACGCCATTGTCTTTATGACGCCATTTGTGGCCTGGTTGACCGCTCTTGTGATTTCCCTTTGTTGTTTTATAATGCTTCGGACAACTGATAAGAGAGAATTTCTTGACACTTGACCGAAGCAAATGACTTACTTCGATCACTTCTGGTTTATATAGTATATTATGGAATATCATTAGTCTCACTTCTCTTTCAGATCTCGTAACTTGGCGATCGTTTTGTACACACAATTAATTCGTAATGGTTATAATTATACCCATTATTTTGAAAGGGGGTGGACGGGTAAGCCAGCGGAAGGCCTCGGTTAGATGACCATAAGTTCCAGCTATGGGTCATCTCATGACTAAGGCCCGCGTCAGGAAACACTTCTCCTGTTTCCTGACAATCCTTACCTAACTTTACCGTATAGACGTTCTTATATCTGATGGCTTCGAGTGGATAACTTCTGTCGTGAATACTTTGAGGTTAGCTGTTGCGTTGGCTCTGCTGTCAATTCCTTGTGGCTATTACATGTGGAGGAACTTGTTATATAAGTACATTTTTCTGTAAGAGAATAGGAGATACATGACAATGGAAAGGCATTTATCTTTGTAGACAGCTCAGATCCCTTGTAGCTACGGTCCAAGAGATCTCCTAGGTGGCTATTTGGTTCCACTTTACAGGAGCTGTTTTGGTGATGGCATTCTCATGACGGCCTCTAAGGTGTAAATAATTATTCGTACTAACATTGGCCTAAACACTGCAAAACTTTAAAAGTGCAAATGAAAGGGAAATAAGACCTGCCTGTCTCACTTGTTCATGAGTTTCGTGGAATTATCCACAGTAGTGAGAATGTTGTGAGACCACTGGATTTTACTTCAGTTCTCCCAATGTTGACACTCGAGAAAAGGCCGCGAAGATGCTAATTTTCTGACTCGTATTTTGCGCTAAATTCCTAGTCTTCAGAGATTGTCTATGATCAAGAATCTATGAACGCGGTAGGAACCTGTTCCAGACTCGAATCATCCTAGGAATAAATGATCTCAGATGTAGCGATGTTATGGAAAAGGGTACGGTCAGAGTGAAGTTGCTGCTTGCTGCCCGTCTTGTTGTGTAGAAACTCACTTCTCGCTGTCCTCGGAGTGGAGTCAAGTGTGGTACTTTAACAATATTGGCTTTGTACATAACAGTAAGGCCGCCCACATCCCTCGGGCGTTGAAGGCTCTGGCGAAATGACAGATCTATCCAGGCTGATTACCTGGAGGTTATTCCGAGGATCAACTTCCCCGCGGCCCGGTCCATGACCAGGCCTCCCGGTGGATCAGGGCCTGATCAACCAGGCTGTTACTGCTGGCCGCACGCAGTCCAACGTACGAACCACAGCCCGGCTGATCCGGCACTGACTTTAGGTATCTGACCAGCTCTCTCTTGAAGACAGCCAGGGGTTTATTGGTAATTCCCCTAATGCTTGATGGGAGGCTGTTGAACAGTCTTGGGCCCCGGACACTTATGGTGTTTTCTCTTAGTGCACCAATGGCTCCCCTACTTTTAATTGGGGGCATTTTGCATCGCCTGCCCAGTCTATTACATTCGTAGGGAGTGATTTCTGTGTGCAGATTTGGGACCATTCCTTCCAGGATTTTCCAAGTGTAGATTATGATATATCTCTCCCTCCTGCGTTCCAACGAGTACAAGTCAAGCGCTTCCAAGCGTTCCCAGTAGTTAAGGTGCTTGACAGAACTTATACGTGCAGTAAAGGATCTCTGTACACTCTCTAGATCTGCTATTTCACCTGCTTTGAATGGAGATGTTAATGTACAGCAGTATTCCAGCCTAGAGAGAACAAGTGATTTGAAAGGGATCATTGGCTTGACATCTCTCGTTTTGAACGTTCTCATTATCCATCCTATCATTTTCTTTGCGCTTGTGATCGTGGCACTGTTGTGATCCTTGAAAGGGAGATCCTCAGACATTACTACTCCCAGGTCCCTTACATTATTTTTCCGCTCTATTGTATGGCCAGACTTGTAATATACTCTGTTCTAGTTATTATCTCCTCCAGTTTTCTATAACGGAGTAGTTGGAATTTGTCCTCATTGAACACCATATTGTCTTCCGTTGCCAACTGGAAAACTTTGTTTATATCTTCTTGGAGGTTAACCACGTCCTCAGCAGATGACAGCCTCATGCAGATCCTAGTATCATCCGCAAATGATGATACGGTGCTGTGGTGTATATCTCTGTCTATGTCTGATATGAGGATGAGGAATAAGATGGGGGCGAGTACTGTGCCTTGTGGAACAGAGCTCTTCACTATGGCAGCCTCCGATTTAACTCTGTTGACCACTACTCTTTGTGTTCGATTTGTTAGGAAGTTGAAGATCCATCTCCCCACTTTCCCAGTTATTCCTTTAGCACGTATTTTGTGGGCTATTACGCCATGATCGCATTTGTCAAATGCTTTTGCAAAGTCTGTGTATATTACATCTGCATTCTGATTTTCTTCCAGTGCATTCAAGGCCATATCATAGTGATCCAGTAGTTGTGAGAGGCAGGAGCGACCTGGCCTGAACCCATGTTGCCCTGGATTGTGCAGATTTTGGGAATCCAGGTGATTTGCAATCCTGCTTCTAAGCACTCTTTCAAAGATTCTTATGATTTGGGACGTCAGAGCTATTGGTCTATAGTTCTAAGCTAATGCTTTGCTGCCACCTTTAAGGAGTGGGTCTATATCCGTTGTTTTAAGTGACTGGAATTTCACCCATGTCCAAGCTCCTCCTCCATAGTGTACTTAGGGCACACAAAAGGGGTTTCTTGCAGTTCTTAATGAATACAGAATTCCACGAGTCTGGGCCCGGGGCTGAGTGCATGGGCATGTTGTCAATGGCTTTTTCGGAGTCTATCGGAGTTAGGGTAATGTCGGAAATCTGGTAAACATTTATGGAGTTTTGAGGCTCATTCATGAAGAAATCATTTGGGTTGTCGATCCTCAGACTGATTAGTGGCTCACTAAACACAGAGTCGTACTGGGATTTCAGTATTTCACTCATTTCCTTGTTGTCATCTGTGTAAGTCCCATCCTGTCTGAGCAAGGGCCCGATACTAGATGTGGTATTTGCCTTGTTTTTGGCATATGAAAAGAAATATTTCGAATTTCTTTCAATTTCACTAATAGCTTTAAGCTCCTCCTCTCTCTCCTGGTTCCTGTAAGAGTCATTTAACCTAGGTTCGATAGTTTCCACTTCCCTGGACAGCGCCTCCTTTCGTGTATCAGATATTCTAGCACTCCTGAGGAGGTCAGTGACTCTTCGTCGTCTTCTGTTGAGGGAGCGTCTCTCTCTCTCCAGTTTACTCCTGCTCTTCTTCTTTCTTAGAGGAATATGCCTAGAACATGCTTCAGCTGCCAGGAAGTTGATCCTTTCAAGGCACTGGTTTGGATCCATGTCATTTAAGACATCTTCCCAACATGTTTCGTTTAGGACATGGTTTACCTGGTCCCAGTTGATGTTCTTGTTGTTGAAGTTGTATTTTGTGAAGACACCTTCACAGGTACATGCATTCTGCTGATCAGGACCCCTATGCATGTACGTCTGGACTTCAATTAGGTTGTGAGCGGAATTACCTGTTTTTGATATTCTTATGTCTCTTATCAGGTCCTCATTATTTGTGAAGATAAGGTCAAGTGTGTTTTCTAGTCTTGTTGGCTCCACTATCTGCTGGCTTAAGGTGTGTTTTTCGCAGAGACTTAGTAGCTCATGTGTGTGTGACCTTTCATCTGCGCTACCTCCGAGGATTGCTTCAGTTATAACATTATTTGCTACATTCTTCCATTTTGCATGCCTTAGGTTGAAATCACCAAGCAGTTACTAAGATGTTTGGGAATGGAGCTGGAAGGTTTTCAAGACAGTAATCAATTTTCAGTAGCTGTTCCTTGAACTGTTGACTGGGTCCAGGCGAGACATGAGGAGCCTTGTTCTGTTCTCTACTTTGTCAAAAAGTCGCAGATGAGATGGGAGGGGGGAGGAGGGGACAGGCAATCCAAGAGAGCGGAACATATTCAAGGTATGAGCGTACTTGTACCTCGTACAGAACCATGGAACCTCTACTGTCGAGCAAATGCGAGATACGTTTAAGTGCTGTAAGCTTCCTGGCCGTCTTGCTTGCAAGATTTACAAGGGTAACTGGCCATGGTCAGTTTGGAGTCAAATTTCACCCCAGTGATATCAACTTCTTTCCCAGGTACTTACACTCTCCCATTCATACTACTGTTCCGGTATTACAATCATGGTGCCTAGTAATCATCATAATTTGTATTTTCTCAAGAGCAAATGTTACCTGCCATCGGTTTCCCCAGGTTGATGTAGCTCTTAGTTGGTGACTGATGTAGATTAGAGCAGCTGGCATTTCCTCACTTGGATAAGTAAATGTCAGAGTGCAATCATCTGCATATGCATGGGATTAAGGGATGAGATGAAGGTCATTGAAGTAGACATTCCATAACAATGGCCCAAGCACACTTCCTTGTGGAACACTTGCCCGAATAGGATGTTTTGCTGACAAAGATCTACGTTGAAGGTAATCACTGATGAACTATATTGTAAAGTCTGCAATTTCCAGTGTTTGCTGTTTTGTCAAGAGTCCCTGGTGCCATACTCGGTCGAAACCACCAGCTATGTCCATGGCTACTGAACAGCTGACTTTGGATTCATTTAGTGACTGGTGCAATTTAGTGGAGAGGTTTAACAACAGATCAGCAGCAGAGTAATTTTCTCTGAAGCCATATTGATGGTCACAGAGAAGTGAGTGGTAGTCGAAAATTTTTTATCTCCCGTGAGATTATTGTCTCAAGGATCTTACCAGTGATTAACAGGAGTGACACTGTGGACTGTAGCTGCTGATTTCCACTTTGCTTTGCTTTTTGTGAAGAGGGACTATATCGTTTCTTTCCACTGTGCTAGGTACGTAGTGCTAAATAAATGCAAATTAGAGGCTAGTCTGCACATCTACTCAGCAACTTGTCTGGGCCCACATCCTTTTCTTGGCCCAGCGATTTAAGAAGATACACCTGCCTTATTGTCACCACAGCTCTCTCTCTCTCTCTCACTCTCTCTCTCTCTCTCTCTCTCTCTCTCTCTCTCTCTCTCTCTCTCTCTCTCTCTCTCTCTCTCTCTCTCTCTCTCTCTTTTCATCTGGTGTATTTCTTGCTGATTGCTTAGTTTTTCTCCTTCCTGTTTTCGAGTTCCGTCATTCTCTTACGTCTTCCTTGCCTGCTTTAAATTTGACCATCAGTTTCCTTTCTATATCTCAAACATTCTCTTAAAACTTGTTAAATTTCTCCTCTTAAATCCCCTTTTGCTAATTAGTTACCCTTTTCTCTTCCTTCGCTAGCATTTTTCCCAAATATTAAGAAACAAATTCAAATTTGATGCCATTTGCTTCTAGTGGTCATTCTGTTTTTTCATGACTATTCATTTCCCACAGCTGTGGATTATTTTGCTCTTAGCCCTTCACACCCATCCTATTCAATTATTTCTATTTCGTTCATGCTATTGATTTACTTTTTTCTGAGGAAAATTAATGTTAGGGAAGAATGGATGTAAGCTGAGACGGACAAGTATGTAAGAGTAGTATAAGTATAAGTGGTTTGTAGGTTTTTAAAAGATTTGAATTTGTATTCATCTGTTAAAGTATTAAGTTTCGGTTGTAATGATACGTATGAGTTGATATAGTGACGTGAGATAAATTACAGGAACCAATTGACCTGAATATAAGTTGATGTCGTATGTGGGTCTTGGATTTGTGTTTGTATGTAGGTGTGATGTAAGTATGTTGGAGTGTTATGAGTGGAGCATGGGGTGATGTGAATAATTTGGTGTGGTAAGTGTTGATTGGCTAGGTTACTTTGTGCACTGAAGTGTTGTGTGCATTGGAAGAATTTTTGTGGGTTGTAATTGCATGTGAGAATTGGCGTGATGTGTTTTAACTGAAATATTCGGAATACGTGTGTTAGAGGTGTGGTGAGTGAATTCTTGTGTCTGGTACCTCGATAGTTCCTACTTAGCTTGACCTCACAGGCTTACTGCAGTGTTCCATGTGTATTGCAATAATTTGTCTTACAGTGATGCTAGAGAATTTGTATTTTAAAGATAGTAGTGGTGTTTAAGATAGTGGTGGTGTTTAAGATAGTGGTGGTGTCTTGTATCATTTTAAAGCTAAATTGTCCCATTTTGTCAATTAAAGAAATGAATGAACTCACCTATATGGGGATGCAGGGTTCGATTTCGGTGTGCGTGCGAGCGTGAATATATACTCACCTAAATATACTCACCTTTATGTACTTGCAAGGTCGAGTTCCAGTTTCTGGCCCAGCCTCTTCCCTGATACCTACTGGAGGATTCACACTCTTCTGATTTTGACAGCTTTATCATACCTCTTCTTAAATCTATGTATTGATGCTCTCTACCACTCCACTACCCAGGTCGCTTCACATATTAAAAACCCTAAGGCTGAAGAAATGCTTCTTAAAATCTTTGTAGCTTGTCTGTGTATTGAACTTTTAGCTGTTTCCCCTTGGTCCTGGTTCCAGTCCCGAGCGATTTGTCCATGTCTTCCTTGCAGTTCCTCTTAGCATTTTGTACGTTGTTATCATATCACTCCTAGTCATTTTATCGACAGGCGTTTGCCCTGGGAAGAAGTGCGTGTGTGTGTGTGTGTGTGTGTGTGTGTGTGTGTGTGTGTGTGTGTGTGTGTGTGTGTGTGTGTGTGTGTGTGTGTGTGTGTGTGTGTGTGTGTGTTCTTGTTTGTTTGTTTGTTGGTTTGTTTGTGAAAGTATCACGTGACTTTTATTGAAATGATCACAGCGAAGAGTTTTAAAATCATTATTGCGACTCTGAATAACAATATCAGTGTAGGAGAACGAGAGGCCCTAAACAAACTAATTATCAATAAATGTTGAGATCAAAAACATTTTTAAATATTTTCTCTGAACATGATCCCTTAGTCCCTGGGAGCTCTGAAAATAACACTTAATTTGTGTTGAAGCTTTGTGTTGTGATCGCATATTACACTCTGCATTGATCATCCCACAGACATGTGAGATCCCGTTAGATCAACGTAAATAAGGACAGGTGATTTTTGGGATCTGACTTTACGAGTGTAGGCAACGTAGCATTCATGAAATATTCGGGGGAAGTGGTTTGACTTGAGTTCTGGAAGTGGGAAGTACAATGTACCTGTAGGGTTTTTCGGGGGTCAACGCCCCCGTGGCCCGCTCCATTACTGCAAGGCAAGACAGATACTGAGTGAGTAAAGAAGTGTATTTTACCTTATCGTGTCTTTTTGTTGTTGTTGTTGTTGGTGGGAAACACTTGATGTGATGAAAAATATAAACAAAGGAAGCCTTTCCCCGTTGAACTGGCAATATACAAGATTACAACCCACAATAATTCATATGAGAAAGAAAACTAATAGGGAATTGAATTGTGTAACTCACAAAACTGAAACAAAAATAAACTTTGAATTGCATGTTTTCCAACAATATTCCCTATTGTGCTTAGTTTAGTAACAGTAGCTGTCAGTGGTAATTATGGTACGAGGTACCCAACTGTGCTAATGGAATTAGGAGACCGTAGTACTAGACTATTGTTAAGTGCTTTGGTAGTGGTACTGTGGTACTCGACTGTTGAAATGGCCTCTGGTATTTGCCCACAGCATAACGCTGTAGTAATGAGTGGTATTATTATTATTATAATCAAAGGGGAAGCGCTAAACCCGTAGGATTATACAGCGCCCGGGGGGGGGGGATGTGGAAGGCATTCAGGCTTAATTCGGGGAACTGGAGCACAGTTCCAATTCCCTAAATCAAGAGCCCCTCACTAATATCAAGGAACCTTCCATGAGGGGTAATGAGTTGTAGAACTGGACTTTGATACTGGACCGTACTACGACACTGCAGTATTGTACTGTTGGCAACCATCTTTGCCAGTGGACTGTGGTACTTGATTGTGCTAAAGGCCTGTGGTACTTGATTGTGCTAAAGAACTGTGGTACTTGATTGTGCTAAAGGCCTGTGGTACTTGATTGTGCTAAAGGCCAGTGATACTTGATTGTGCTAAAGGCCAGTGGTACTTGATTGTGCTAAAGGCCTGTGGTACTTGATTGTGCTAAAGGCCTGTGGTACTTGATTGTGCTAAATAACTGTGGTACTTGATTGTGCTAAAGGCCAGTGGTACTTGATTGTGCTAAAGGCCTGTGGTACTTGATTGTGCTAAAGGCCTGTGGTACTTGATTGTGCTAAAGGCCTGTGGTACTTGATTGTGTTAAAGACCTGTGGTACTTGATTGTGTTAAAGACCTGTGGTACTTGATTGTGCTAAAGGCCTGTGGTACTTGATTGTGCTAAAGGCCTGTGGTACTTGATTGTGCTAAAGGCCTGTGGTACTTGATTGTGCTAAAGGCCTGTGGTACTTGATTGTGTTAAAGACCTGTGGTACTTGATTGTGTTAAAGGCCTGTGGTACTTGATTGTGCTAAAGACCTGTGGTACTTGATTGTGTTAAAGGCCTGTGGTACTTGATAGTGCTAAAGACCTGTGGTACTTGATTGTGTTAAAGGCCTGTGGTACTTGATTGTGCTAAAGGCCTGTGGTACTTGATTGTGTTAAAGGCCTGTGGTACTTGATTGTGTTAAAGGCCTGTGGTACTTGATAGTGCTAAAGACCTGTGGTACTTGATTGTGTTAAAGGCCAGTGATACTTGATTGTGCTAAAGGCCAGTGGTACTTGATTGTGCTAAAGGCCAGTGGTACTTGATTGTGCTAAAGGCCAGTGATACTTGATTGTGCTAAAGGCCAGTGGTACTTGATTGTGTTAAAGGCCAGTGATACTTGATTGTGCTAAAGGCCAGTGGTACTTGATTGTGTTAAAGGCCAGTGATACTTGATTGTGCTAAAGGCCAGTGATACTTGATTGTGCTAAAGGCCAGTGGTACTTGATTGTGCTAAAGGCCTGTGGTACTTGATTGTGCTAAAGGCCAGTGATACTTGATTGTGCTAAAGGCCAGTGGTACTTGATTGTGCTAAAGACCTGTGGTACTTGATTGTGTTAAAGGCCTGTGGTACTTGATAGTGCTAAAGACCTGTGGTACTTGATTGTGTTAAAGGCCTGTGGTACTTGATTGTGTTAAAGACCTGTGGTACTTGATTGTGCTAAAGAACTGTGGTACTTGATTGTGCTAAAGGCCTGTGGTACTTGATTGTGCTAAAGACCTGTGGTACTTGATTGTGTTAAAGGCCTGTGGTACTTGATAGTGCTAAAGACCTGTGGTACTTGATTGTGTTAAAGGCCTGTGGTACTTGATTGTGCTAAAGGCCTGTGGTACTTGATTGTGTTAAAGGCCTGTGGTACTTGATTGTGCTAAAGGCCAGTGGTACTTGATTGTGCTAAAGACCTGTGGTACTTGATTGTGTTAAAGGCCTGTGGTACTTGATTGTGCTAAAGGCCAGTGATACTTGATTGTGCTAAAGGCCAGTGATACTTGATTGTGCTAAAGGCCAGTGATACTTGATTGTGCTAAAGGCCAGTGGTACTTGATTGTGCTAAAGGCCTGTGGTACTTGATTGTGCTAAAGGCCTGTGGTACTTGATTGTGCTAAAGGCCTGTGGTACTTGATTGTGCTAAAGGCCTGTGGTACTTGATTGTGCTAAAGACCTGTGGTACTTGATTGTGCTAAAGGCCAGTGATACTTGATTGTGCTAAAGGCCAGTGATACTTGATTGTGCTAAAGGCCAGTGGTACTTGATTGTGCTAAAGGCCTGTGGTACTTGATTGTGCTAAAGGCCTGTGGTACTTGATTGTGCTAAAGGCCTGTGGTACTTGATTGTGCTAAAGGCCTGTGGTACTTGATTGTGCTAAAGACCTGTGGTACTTGATTGTGCTAAAGGCCAGTGATACTTGATTGTGCTAAAGGCCTGTGGTACTTGATTGTGCTAAAGGCCTGTGGTACATGGTTGTGGAATTGGGCTGAAGGAGGAGACTGTGGTACTGGACTAAAGGAGGAGACTGTGGTACTGGACTGAAGGAGGAGAGTGTGGCACTGGACTGAAGGAGGAGACTGTGGTACTGGACTAAAGGAGGAGACTGTGGTACTGGACTGAAGGAGGAGAGTGTGGCACTGGGCTGAAGGAGGAGAGTGTGGCACTGGGCTGAAGGAGGAGAGTGTGGCACTGGACTGAAGGAGGAGACTGTGGTACTGGACTAAAGGAGGAGACTGTGGTACTGGACTGAAGGAGGAGAGTGTGGTACTGGACTGAAGGAGAAGAGTGTGGTACCGGACTGAAGGAGGAGACTGTGGTACTGGACTGAAGGAGGAGACTGTTGTACTGGACTGAAGGAGGAGACTGTGGTACTGGACTGAAGGAGGAGACTGTGGTACTGGACTGAAGGAGGAGACTGTGGTACTGGACTGAAGGAGGAGACTGTGGTACTGGACTGAAGGAGGAGACTGTGGTACTGGACTGAAGGAGGAGACTTTGGTACTGGAATGAAGGAGGAGACTGTGGTACTGGACTGAAGGAAGAGACTGTGGTACTGAACTGAAGGAGGAGACTGTGGTACTGGACTGAAGGAGGAGACTGTGGTACTGGACTGAAGGAGGAGACTGTGGTACTGGACTGAAGGAGGAGACTGTGGTACTGGACTAAAGAAGGAGAGTGTGGTACTGGACTGAAGGAGGAGACTGTGGTACTGGACTGAAGGAGGAGACTGTGGTACTGGACTGAAGGAGGAGACTGTGGTACTGGACTAAAGGAGGAGACTGTGGTACTGGACTGAAGGAGGAGAGTGTGGTACTGGACTGAAGGAGAAGAGTGTGGTACCGGACTGAAGGAGGAGACTGTGGTACTGGACTGAAGGAGGAGACTGTTGTACTGGACTGAAGGAGGAGACTGTGGTACTGGACTGAAGGAGGAGACTGTGGTACTGGACTGAAGGAGGAGACTGTGGTACTGGACTGAAGGAGGAGACTGTGGTACTGGACTGAAGGAGGAGACTTTGGTACTGGAATGAAGGAGGAGACTGTGGTACTGGACTGAAGGAAGAGACTGTGGTACTGAACTGAAGGAGGAGACTGTGGTACTGGACTGAAGGAGGAGACTGTGGTACTGGACTGAAGGAGGAGACTGTGGTACTGGACTGAAGGAGGAGACTGTGGTACTGGACTAAAGAAGGAGAGCGTGGTACTGGACTGAAGGAGGAGACTGTGGTACTGGACTGAAGGAGGAGACTGTGGTACTGGACTGAAGGAGGAGACTGTGGTACTGGACTGAAGGAGGAGACTGTGGTACTGGACTGAAGGAGGAGACTGTGGTACTGGATTGAAGGAGGAGACTGTGGTACTGGACTGAAGGAGGAGACTGTGGTACTGGACTGAAGGAGGAGACTGGGGTACTGGACTGAAGGAGGAGACTGTGGTACTGGAATGAAGGAGGAGACTGTGGTACTGGACTGAAGGAGGAGACTGTGGTACTGGACTGAAGGAGGAGACTGTGGTACTGGACTGAAGGAGGAGACTGTGGTACTGGACTGAAGGAGGAGACTGTGGTACTGGACTGAAGGAGGAGACTGTGGTACTGGACTGAAGGAGGAGACTGTGGCACTGGACTGAAGGAGGAGACTGTGGCACTGGACTGAAGGAGGAGACTGTGGTACTGGACTGAAGGAGGAGACTGTGGCACTGGACTGAAGGAGGAGACTGTGGCACTGGACTGAAGGAGGAGACTGTGGTACTGGACTGAAGGAGGAGACTGTGGTACTGGACTGAAGGAGGAGACTGTGGTACTGGACTGAAGGAGGAGACTGTGGTACTGGACTGAAGGAGGAGACTGTGGTACTGGACTGAAGGAGGAGACTGTGGTACTGGATTGAAGGAGGAGACTGTGGTACTGGACTGAAGGAGGAGACTGTGGTACTGGACTGAAGGAGGAGACTGTGGTACTGGACTGAATGAGGAGACTGTGGTACTGGACTGAAGGAGGAGACTGTGGTACCGGACTGAAGGAGGAGACTGTGGTACTGGACTGAAGGAGGAGACTGTGGTACTGGACTGAAGGAGGAGACTGTGGTACTGGACTGAAGGAGGAGACTGTGGTACTGGACTGAAGTAGGAGACTGTGGCACTGAACTGAAGGAGGAGACTGTGGTACTGGACTGAAGGAGGAGACTGTGGTACTGGAATGAAGTAGGAGACTGTGGTACTGGACTGAAGGAGGAGACTGTGGTACTGGACTGAAGGAGGAGACTGTGGTACTGGACTGAAATACAATTTCTAGTCATTTTCTACAGGACATCTTAGACACAACCTTCATCATATTTAGGTGAAATTCTTAATCAGTTTTATTAAATCACGTTTATAAATGCAACTGGTATTTTGAAGTTTCATGATTAGAAAAGTATATCAAGAATTTTTTCACGATACCACAGAACCAACATATTTTTTTGGAGATATGATTCTTTGTCCTTTTTAGGGTTGTAAAATGTATCTCTAGTGTGTTAAACCCGGGAGCTGTTTCAACGGCTGAAGGAGCTCCTCTCAGGCGCTCCTCTCAGGCGCTCTTCTCAGGCGCTCCTCTCAGGCGCTCCTCTCAGGAGCTCCTCTCAGGCGCTCCTCTCAGGCGCTCCTCTTATGCGCTCCTCTCAGGCGCTCCTCTTATGCGCTCCTCTCAGGCGCTCCTCTCAGGCGCTCCTCTCAGGCGCACCTCTCAGGCGCTCCTCTCAGGCGCTCCTCTCAGGCGCTCCTCTCAGGCGCTCCTCTCAGGCGCTCTTCTACGCCTATTCCCACTCTTTCCCTCTCTAATTATTTGAGAGTTTGTTAGAAAAGCAGCAGAGCAAAAACAGAACACTGTATTACACAATGAAAATTCCGTGCAGCATATCACAGGTAAATTATGACTCTGAAGCCTAACGTAATTTAGAGGGAAGATCAGTGTGAGAGGGAGACACAGGGCAGCAGCACCGAGGGTTGACTCACCCGTCACATTGTACACTTCCCTGAGACTCAGTGTGAGAGGGAGACACAGGGCAGCAGCACCGAGGGTTGACTCACCCGTCACATTGTACACTTCCCTGAGACTCAGTGTGAGAGGGAGACACAGGGCAGCAGCACCGAGGGTTGACTCACCCGTCACATTGTACACTTCCCTGAGACTCAGTGTGAGAGGGAGACACAGGGCAGTAGCACCGAGGGTTGACTCACCCGTCACATTGTACACTTCCCTGAGACTCAGTGTGAGAGGGAGACACAGGGCAGCAGCACCGAGGGTTGACTCACCCGTCACATTGTACACTTCCCTGAGACTCAGTGTGAGAGGGAGACACAGGGCAGTAGCACCGAGGGTTGACTCACCCGTCACATTGTACACTTCCCTGAGACTCAGTGTGAGAGGGAGACACAGGGCAGTAGCACCGAGGGTTGACTCACCCGTCACATTGTACACTTCCCTGAGACTCAGTGTGAGAGGGAGACACAGGGCAGCAGAACCGAGGGTTGACTCACCCGTCACATTGTACACTTCCCTGAGACTCAGTGTGAGAGGGAGACACAGGGCAGCAGCACCGAGGGTTGACTCACCCGTCACATTGTACACTTCCCTGAGACTCAGTGTGAGAGGGAGACACAGGGCAGCAGCACCGAGGGTTGACTCACCCGTCACATTGTACACTTCCCTGAGACTCAGTGTGAGAGGGAGACACAGGGCAGTAGCACCGAGGGTTGACTCACCCGTCACATTGTACACTTCCCTGAGACTCAGTGTGAGAGGGAGACACAGGGCAGCAGCACCGAGGGTTGACTCACCCGTCACATTGTACACTTCCCTGAGACTCAGTGTGAGAGGGAGACACAGGGCAGCAGCACCGAGGGTTGACTCACCCGTCACATTGTACACTTCCCTGAGACTCAGTGTGAGAGGGAGACACAGGGCAGTAGCACCGAGGGTTGACTCACCCGTCACATTGTACACTTCCCTGAGACTCAGTGTGAGAGGGAGACACAGGGCAGTAGCACCGAGGGTTGACTCACCCGTCACATTGTACACTTCCCTGAGACTCAGTGTGAGAGGGAGACACAGGGCAGTAGCACCGAGGGTTGACTCACCCGTCACATTGTACACTTCCCTGAGACTCAGTGTGAGAGGGAGACACAGGGCAGCAGCACCGAGGGTTGACTCACCCGTCACATTGTACACTTCCCTGAGACTCAGTGTGAGAGGGAGACACAGGGCAGTAGCACCGAGGGTTGACTCACCCGTCACATTGTACACTTCCCTGAGACTCAGTGTGAGAGGGAGACACAGGGCAGCAGCACCGAGGGTTGACTCACCCGTCACATTGTACACTTCCCTGAGACTCAGTGTGAGAGGGAGACACAGGGCAGCAGCACCGAGGGTTGACTCACCCGTCACATTGTACACTTCCCTGAGACTCAGTGTGAGAGGGAGACACAGGGCAGTAGCACCGAGGGTTGACTCACCCGTCACATTGTACACTTCCCTGAGACTCAGTGTGAGAGGGAGACACAGGGCAGTAGCACCGAGGGTTGACTCACCCGTCACATTGTACACTTCCCTGAGACTCAGTGTGAGAGGGAGACACAGGTCAGCAGCACCGAGGGTTGACTCACCCGTCACATTGTACACTTCCCTGAGACTCAGTGTGAGAGGGAGACACAGGGCAGTAGCACCGAGGGTTAACTCACCCGTCACATTGTACACTTCCCTGAGACTCAGTGTGAGAGGGAGACACAGGGCAGTAGCACCGAGGGTTGACTCACCCGTCACATTGTACACTTCACTGAGACTCAGTGTGAGAGGGAGACACAGGGCAGTAGCACCGAGGGTTGACTCACCCGTCACATTGTACACTTCCCTGAGACTCAGTGTGAGAGGGAGACACAGGGCAGCAGCACCGAGGGTTGACTCACCCGTCACATTGTACACTTCCCTGAGACTCAGTGTGAGAGGGAGACACAGGGCAGTAGCACCGAGGGTTGACTCACCCGTCACATTGTACACTTCCCTGAGACTCAGTGTGAGACGGAGACACAGGGCAGCAGCACCGAGGGTTGACTCACCCGTCACATTGTACACTTCCCTGAGACTCAGTGTGAGAGGGAGACACAGGGCAGCAGCACCGAGGGTTGACTCACCCGTCACATTGTACACTTCCCTGAGACTCAGTGTGAGAGGGAGACACAGGGCAGTAGCACCGAGGGTTGACTCACCCGTCACATTGTACACTTCCCTGAGACTCAGTGTGAGAGGGAGACACAGGGCAGTAGCACCGAGGGTTGACTCACCCGTCACATTGTACACTTCCCTGAGACTCAGTGTGAGAGGGAGACACAGGGCAGTAGCACCGAGGGTTGACTCACCCGTCACATTGTACACTTCCCTGAGACTCAGTGTGAGAGGGAGACACAGGGCAGTAGCACCGAGGGTTGACTCACCCGTCACATTGTACACTTCCCTGAGACTCAGTGTGAGAGGGAGACACAGGGCAGTAGCACCGAGGGTTGACTCACCCGTCACATTGTACACTTCCCTGAGACTCAGTGTGAGAGGGAGACACAGGGCAGTAGCACCGAGGGTTGACTCACCCGTCACATTGTACACTTCCCTGAGACTCAGTGTGAGAGGGAGACACAGGGCAGTAGCACCGAGGGTTGACTCACCCGTCACATTGTACACTTCCCTGAGACTCAGTGTGAGAGGGAGACACAGGGCAGCAGCACCGAGGGTTGACTCACCCGTCACATTGTACACTTCCCTGAGACTCAGTGTGAGAGGGAGACACAGGGCAGTAGCACCGAAGGTTGACTCACCCGTCACATTGTACACTTCCCTGAGACTCAGTGTGAGAGGGAGACACAGGGCAGCAGCACCGAGGGTTGACTCACCCGTCACATTGTACACTTCCCTGAGACTCAGTGTGAGAGGGAGACACAGGGCAGTAGCACCGAGGGTTGACTCACCCGTCACATTGTACACTTCCCTGAGACTCAGTGTGAGAGGGAGACACAGGGCAGCAGCACCGAGGGTTGACTCACCCGTCACATTGTACACTTCCCTGAGACTCAGTGTGAGAGGGAGACACAGGGCAGTAGCACCGAGGGTTGACTCACCCGTCACATTGTACACTTCCCTGAGACTCAGTGTGAGAGGGAGACACAGGGCAGCAGCACCGAGGGTTGACTCACCCGTCACATTGTACATTTCCCTGAGACTCAGTGTGAGAGGGAGACACAGGGCAGTAGCACCGAGGGTTGACTCACCCGTCACATTGTACACTTCCCTGAGACTCAGTGTGAGAGGGAGACACAGGGCAGTAGCACCGAGGGTTGACTCACCCGTCACATTGTACACTTCCCTGAGACTCAGTGTGAGAGGGAGACACAGGGCAGTAGCACCGAGGGTTGACTCACCCGTCACATTGTACACTTCCCTGAGACTCAGTGTGAGAGGGAGACACAGGGCAGCAGCACCGAGGGTTGACTCACCCGTCACATTGTACACTTCCCTGAGACTCAGTGTGAGAGGGAAACACAGGGCAGTAGCACCGAGGGTTGACTCACCCGTCACATTGTACACTTCCCTGAGACTCAGTGTGAGAGGGAGACACAGGGCAGCAGCACCGAGGGTTGACTCACCCGTCACATTGTACACTTCCCTGAGACTCAGTGTGAGAGGGAGACACAGGGCAGTAGCACCGAGGGTTGACTCACCCGTCACATTGTACACTTCCCTGATACTAAGTGTGAGAGGGAGACACAGGGCAGCAGCACCGAGGGTTGACTCACCCGTCACATTGTACACTTCCCTGAGACTCAGTGTGAGAGGGAGACACAGGGCAGTAGCACCGAGGGTTGACTCACCCGTCACATTGTACACTTCCCTGAGACTCAGTGTGAGAGGGAGACACAGGGCAGTAGCACCGAGGGTTGACTCACCCGTCACATTGTACACTTCCCTGAGACTCAGTGTGAGAGGGAGACACAGGGCAGCAGCACCGAGGGTTGACTCACCCGTCACATTGTACACTTCCCTGAGACTCAGTGTGAGAGGGAGACACAGGGCAGCAGCACCGAGGGTTGACTCACCCGTCACATTGTACACTTCCCTGAGACTCAGTGTGAGAGGGAGACACAGGGCAGCAGCACCGAGGGTTGACTCACCCGTCACATTGTACACTTCCCTGAGACTCAGTGTGAGAGGGAGACACAGGGCAGTAGCACCGAGGGTTGACTCACCCGTCACATTGTACACTTCCCTGAGACTCAGTGTGAGAGGGAGACACAGGGCAGTAGCACCGAGGGTTGACTCACCCGTCACATTGTACACTTCCCTGAGACTCAGTGTGAGAGGGAGACACAGGGCAGCAGCACCGAGGGTTGACTCACCCGTCACATTGTACACTTCCCTGAGACTCAGTGTGAGAGGGAGACACAGGGCAGCAGCACCGAGGGTTGACTCACCCGTCACATTGTACACTTCCCTGAGACTCAGTGTGAGAGGGAGACACAGGGCAGCAGCACCGAGGGTTGACTCACCCGTCACATTGTACACTTCCCTGAGACTCAGTGTGAGAGGGAGACACAGGGCAGTAGCACCGAGGGTTGACTCACCCGTCACATTGTACACTTCCCTGAGACTCAGTGTGAGAGGGAGACACAGGGCAGTAGCACCGAGGGTTGACTCACCCGTCACATTGTACACTTCCCTGAGACTCAGTGTGAGAGGGAGACACAGGGCAGTAGCACCGAGGGTTGACTCACCCGTCACATTGTACACTTCCCTGAGACTCAGTGTGAGAGGGAGACACAGGGCAGTAGCACCGAGGGTTGACTCACCCGTCACATTGTACACTTCCCTGAGACTCAGTGTGAGAGGGAGACACAGGGCAGCAGCACCGAGGGTTGACTCACCCGTCACATTGTACACTTCCCTGAGGTAATTAGCCACAGCACAGCCTCGACCACCATAATTGTTTTCCAGCTTCATTTTCCAAAACATGAAAATATATACCGGATATTTCCACAACAACAGTCATTGTTTATTTTTTCCACCGTTTCCTTATTTTTTTTTTCTTTTCTGCGTTATTTACCCTCTCTTCCAATTTTATATTAGTATATTCTCTCAGAACTGGTATTACCATCTTTATGAAAAAAAAAGTATATCCTTATTATTTCGGAAAACATATCAGAAAAGTCTATCTTAAAATTATTAACAATATCTTGCGAATTCTTAAATTTTATAATTCAATAATCGACATTTCTGGGCATTAATCTACTTTTTTAAATACACGTTATTTTCAGCCACTGCATATTCAAAAATTCTCCCTCTTATAGTTTATAAGAAAAATAAATCAAAATTTTTTTCTGATTTTACTGAAAATTGACATTCAATATCACCATTCATTATTAAATAAAATTTCAAATATTCCCCAAAAGTTGCATTAACATCACTGATTTTTTTTCTCATTATCATACTCATCAATTACTATTAACATGTAATTGATTTAGAAGTTTATTATCATCGTTGGAATATTTCAACAGCACACACTGCATCTTGCAACATTCATCCAGCAGGAACTTTATATTAACTGAAGAGAAAATCTTTTTTATGCTCGCAGAATTGGAAAAGTTTTACTCAAAAAAGGTTCCATTATTCCAACATTCATAAATAATCATTCATAAATAATAGAATACAGCATATGAGCGGAAAAGTGGGTTATATACTGTAGGCAGGAGAGGTGCAGCAGTCGTAGGTGGTGTCACAACGTCTCGGTTCTCTGAACCATTCATCTACATTTCTGTCAGACACTGCAACTTCTTGGGATCTTAATACTTGGGAATTCTTCGCTTGCCTAACCCTTGGGCACGACCCACTTCCACATGGACAAATGTGACACCACCTACGACTGCTGCACCTCTCCTGCCTACAGTATATAACCCACTTTTCCGCTCATATGCTGTATTCTATTCAAGATTGATGGACTGACCACATCGACTCAAGGTTGAGGGACTGATTACCTCATTCTCCTCCTGTTCTTCACAATTCTCCTTTATGTGGACTGATGAAGCCACTGTGTGGCGAAACGTTTCCTCAATAAAGATACCCAAGAGTTGCACATGTGTGTAATTTATCAACATGTCGGTTCTCTGAACCATCCATCTACATACCATCTAAAACCTTTTTAGATACTTTTTTATATATGAAGGTTTATCATTTTATCATCATATCAGAGGATACATGAAAAATTTTAACTTCATTTCAACTACCTATTCTTCAGTCTGGAGAGTTGAGGTAAGGTTACAATACCAACACTATGGTCAGTCTGGAGAGTTTAGACAAGGTTACAATACCAACACTATGGTCAGTCTGGAGAGTTTAGACAAGGTTACAATACCAACACTATGGTCAGTCTGGAGAGTTTAGACAAGGTTACAATACCAACACTATGGTCACGCTATCATCAAAGAATATTGAAGATCATGATTTTCCTTAATTTTTAATTTTTGATGTATGCAGAACATGTCTGGGCATGTTTTCTTTGTCGCCATCCTCCGCACGGGATTAATAACATAAACTTTGTCTTCTGTGTATTTTTCACCTAACTGGGTGAATTTGGTTGAGATATTCCTGCAAGGACTAGAGAGGATCACTAATTGTAAATAGTCGAGATCTTCATCAAACTTACAGAAATTTTTGTTATAAATCCCATTTTAATTTTTGTTATTTTAATCAGAGCAAAAAGGGAATAGCTAGTTAAAAACAGCAGAAAGGAATGAAGAGAGTGTAGTGTGGACCTGGTGAGAGTGTAGTGTGGACCTGGTGAGTGTAGTGTGGACCTGGTGAGAGTGTAGTGTGGACCTGGTGAGAGTGTAGTGTGGACCTGGTGAGTGTAGTGTGGACCTGGTGAGAGTGTAGTGTGGACCTGGTGAGTGTAGTGTGGACCTGGTGAGAGTGTAGTGTGGACCTGGTGAGTGTAGTGTGGACCTGGTGAGTGTAGTGTGGACCTGGTGAGAGTGTAGTGTGGACCTGGTGAGTGTAGTGTGGACCTGGTGAGAGTGTAGTGTGGACCTGGTGAGTGTGTAGTGTGGACCTGGTGAGTGTGTAGTGTGGACCTGGTGAGTGTGTAGTGTGGACCTGGTGAGTGTGTAGTGTTGACCTGGTGAGTGTGTAGTGTGGACCTGGTGAGTGTGTAGTGTGGACCTGGTGAGAGTGTAGTGTGGACATGGTGAGTGTGTAGTGTCGACCTGGTGAGTGTGTAGTGTGGACCTGGTGAGTGTGTAGTGTGGACCTGGTGAGTGTGTAGTGTGGACCTGGTGAGTGTGTAGTGTGGACCTGGTGAGTGTGTAGTGTGGACCTGGTGAGTGTGTAGTGTGGACCTGGTGAGTGTGTAGTGTGGACCTGGTGAGAGTGTAGTGTGGACCTGGTGAGAGTGTAGTGTGGACCTGGTGAGTTAGTGTAGTGTGGACCTGGTGAGAGTGTAGTGTGGACCTGGTGAGAGTGTAGTGTGGACCTGGTGAGTGTGTAGTGTGGACCTGGTGAGTGTGTAGTGTGGACCTGGTGAGTGTGTAGTGTGGACCTGGTGAGAGTGTAGTGTGGACCTGGTGAGAGTGTAGTGTGGACCTGGTGAGAGTGTAGTGTGGACCTGGTGAGTGTGTAGTGTGGACCTGGTGAGTGTGTAGTGTGGACCTGGTGAGTGTGTAGTGTGGACCTGGTGAGAGTGTAGTGTGGACCTGGTGAGAGTGTAGTGTGGACCTGGTGAGTGTGTAGTGTGGACCTGGTGAGTGTGTAGTGTGGACCTGGTGAGTGTGTAGTGTGGACCTGGTGAGTGTGTAGTGTGGACCTGGTGAGAGTGTAGTGTGGACCTGGTGAGTGTGTAGTGTGGACCTGGTGAGAGTGTAGTGTGGACCTGGTGAGAGTGTAGTGTGGACCTGGTGAGAGTGTAGTGTGGACCTGGTGAGTGTGTAGTGTGGACCTGGTGAGAGTGTAGTGTGGACCTGGTGAGAGTGTAGTGTGGACCTGGTGAGAGTGTAGTGTGGACCTGGTGAGTGTGTAGTGTGGACCTGGTGAGTGTGTAGTGTGGACCTGGTGAGAGTGTAGTGTGGACCTGGTGAGTGTGTAGTGTGGACCTGGTGAGTGTGTAGTGTGGACCTGGTGAGAGTGTAGTGTGGACCTGGTGAGAGTGTAGTGTGGACCTGGTGAGTGTGTAGTGTGGACCTGGTGAGAGTGTAGTGTGGACCTGGTGAGAGTGTAGTGTGGACCAGGTGAGAGTGTAGTGTGGACCTGGTGAGTGTGTAGTGTGGACCTGGTGAGTGTGTAGTGTGGACCTGGTGAGTGTGTAGTGTGGACCTGGTGAGAGTGTAGTGTGGACCTGGTGAGAGTGTAGTGTGGACCTGGTGAGAGTGTAGTGTGGACCTGGTGAGTGTGTAGTGTGGACCTGGTGAGTGTGTAGTGTGGACCTGGTGAGTGTGTAGTGTGGACCTGGTGAGAGTGTAGTGTGGACCTGGTGAGAGTGTAGTGTGGACCTGGTGAGAGTGTAGTGTGGACCTGGTGAGAGTGTAGTGTGGACCTGGTGAGTGTGTAGTGTGGACCTGGTGAGTGTGTAGTGTGGACCTGGTGAGTGTGTAGTGTGGACCTGGTGAGTGTGTAGTGTGGACCTGGTGAGTGTGTAGTGTGGACCTGGTGAGTGTGTAGTGTGGACCTGGTGAGTGTGTAGTGTGGACCTGGTGAGAGTGTAGTGTGGACCTGGTGAGTGTGTAGTGTGGACCTGCTGAGTGTGTAGTGTGGACCTTGTGAGAGTGTAGTGTGGACCTGGTGAGAGTGTAGTGTGGACCTGGTGAGAGTATAGTGTGGACCTGGTGAGAGTGTAGTGTGGACCTGGTGAGAGTGTAGTGTGGACCTGGTGAGTGTGTAGTGTGGACCTGGTGAGTGTGTAGTGTGGACCTGGTGAGTGTGTAGTGTGGACCTGGTGAGTGTGTAGTGTGGTCCTGGTGAGAGTGTAGTGTGGACCTGGTGAGAGTGTAGTGTGGACCTGGTGAGTGTGTAGTGTGGACCTGGTGAGAGTGTAGTGTGGACCTGGTGAGTGTGTAGTGTGGACCTGGTGAGAGTGTAGTGTGGACCTGGTGAGAGTGTAGTGTGGACCTGGTGAGAGTGTAGTGTGGACCTGGTGAAAGTGTAGTGTGGACCTGGTGAGTGTGTAGTGTGGACCTGGTGAGTGTATAGTGTGGACCTGGTGAGAGTGTAGTGTGGACCTGGTGAGAGTGTAGTGTGGACCTGGTGAGTGTGTAGTGTGGACCTGGTGAGAGTGTAGTGTGGACCTGGTGAAAGTGTAGTGTGGACCTGGTGAGAGTGTAGTGTGGACCTGGTGAGTGTGTAGTGTGGACCTGGTGAGAGTGTAGTGTGGACCTGGTGAAAGTGTAGTGTGGACCTGGTGAGTGTGTAGTGTGGACCTGGTGAGTGTGTAGTGTGGACCTGGTGAGTGTGTAGTGTGGACCCGGTGAGAGTGTAGTGTGGACCTGGTGAGAGTGTAGTGTGAACCTGGTGAGTGTGTAGTGTGGACCTGGTGAGAGTGTAGTGTGGATCTGGTGAGAGTGTAGTGTGGACCTGGTGAGTGTGTAGTGTGGACCTGGTGAGTGTGTAGTGTGGACCTGGTGAGTGTGCAGTGTGGACGTGGTGAGTGTGTAGTGTGGACCTGGTGAGAGTGTAGTGTGGACCTGGTGAGAGTGTAGTGTGGACCTGGTGAGAGTGTAGTGTGGACGTGGTGAGTGTGTAGTGTGGACCTGGTAAGAGTGTAGTGTGGACCTGGTGAGAGTGTAGTGTGGACCTGGTGAGTGTGTAGTGTGGACCTGGTGAGTGTGTAGTGTGGACCTGGTGAGAGTGTAGTGTGGACCTGGTGAGTGTGTAGTGTGGACCTGGTGAGTGTGTAGTGTGGACCTGGTGAGTGTGTAGTGTGGACCTGGTGAGAGTGTAGTGTGGACCTGGTGAGTGTGTAGTGTGGACCTGGTGAGAGTGTAGTGTGGACCTGGTGAGTGTGTAGTGTGGACCTGGTGAGAGTGTAGTGTGGACCTGGTGAGAGTGTAGTGTGGACCTGGTGAGAGTGTAGTGTGGACCTGGTGAGTGTGTAGTGTGGACCTGGTGAGAGTGTAGTGTGGACCTGGTGAGAGTGTAGTGTGGACCTGGTGAGAGTGTAGTGTGGACCTGGTGAGAGTGTAGTGTGGACCTGGTGAGAGTGTAGTGTGGACCTGGTGAGAGTGTAGTGTGGACCTGGTGAGAGTGTAGTCTGGACCTGGTGAGAGTGTAGTGTGGACCTGGTGAGAGTGTAGTGTGGACCTGGTGAGAGTGTAGTGTGGACCTGGTGAGAGTGTAGTGTGGACCTGGTGAGAGTGTAGTGTGGACCTGGTGAGAGTGTAGTGTGGACCTGGTGAGAGTGTAGTGTGGACCTGGTGAGAGTGTAGTGTGGACCTGGTGAGAGTGTAGTGTGGACCTGGTGAGAGTGTAGTGTGGACCTGGTGAGTGTGTAGTGTGGACCTGGTGAGAGTGTAGTGTGGACCTGGTGAGAGTGTAGTGTGGACCTGGTGAGAGTGTAGTGTGGACCTGGTGAGTGTGTAGTGTGGACCTGGTGAGTGTGTAGTGTGGACCTGGTGAGAGTGTAGTGTGGACCTGGTGAGTGTGTAGTGTGGACCTGGTGAGAGTGTAGTGTGGACCTGGTGAGTGTGTAGTGTGGACCTGGTGAGTGTGTAGTGTGGACCTGGTGAGAGTGTAGTGTGGACCTGGTGAGTGTGTAGTGTGGACCTGGTGAGTGTGCAGTGTGGACCTGGTGAGAGTGTAGTGTGGACCTGGTGAGAGTGTAGTGTGGACCTGGTGAGAGTGTAGTGTGGACCTGGTGAGAGTGTAGTGTGGACCTGGTGAGTGTGTAGTGTGGACCTGGTGAGAGTGTAGTGTGGACCTGGTGAGTGTGTAGTGTGGACCTGGTGAGAGTGTAGTGTGGACCTGGTGAGTGTGTAGTGTGGACCTGGTGAGAGTGTAGTGTGGACCTGGTGAGTGTGTAGTGTGGACCTGGTGAGAGTGTAGTGTGGACCTGGTGAGTGTGTAGTGTGGACCTGGTGAGTGTGTAGTGTGGACCTGGTGAGTGTGTAGTGTGGACCTGGTGAGAGTGTAGTGTGGACCTGGTGAGTGTGTAGTGTGGACCTGGTGAGAGTGTAGTGTGGACCTGGTGAGAGTGTAGTCTGGACCTGGTGAGAGTGTAGTGTGGACCTGGTGAGAGTGTAGTCTGGACCTGGTGATATTATACAATGCCTAGTGATAAAGTTAACTCAGATACTAGTCGTCAATAAGTGATGTTTCAATGAATAAATAAACAAAAAATGCATGTATATATTTTTTTATTTATCATCTTTTTTTTAAATGCTGCAATATGCTATACAGTCCATCACACTCTCGGCTATAACAATGTTTCAGTAGACGAAGAAAGAAAGTTTGAGGGGGATGTTGAGAGTTGTGAACCCCAAACACAGCATTTTCTCAAGAGAGGAATTTAACTTTTCAATGGCAGCCAATCCAGAGAGCACTGTCCATATATGATATTAGAACACAAGTGTTTAACATCAGTATATACAGAAAGGTATAATTATAGGCAAGGACACAGAAATCTGCGCCATATAATTACAACTCGCTGGAAACATAGAGCAGCCAGATAAGAAGTACTCACTTAGCCAGACTACCATTGAGAGGCCAATCATTTTAAATTTGATTCTACTATTTATGATTCATATTTAATTATTTCTTACCGTGGAATTTTCTGCATAATACTATGTATATATATGCATGTTATGTATATCTTCTGTTACTCTGTGTAGCAGTGTGTTTGTGTGTGTGTCTGGTGTTAGTGTGTATAGCGTTATGGTTGTATATATACTTTCTGGTTTTCACTACGAACTTCTGTTTAGAAGAGGAAACTTCATTCAACTTTTCTGATTGTTCTAAATTTTTATCAAGCAGAGATAAATGCTCAATACAGAAAGAGATGTTATCTACAGTTCTCTCTGCTGTGTCTGGATTGTGAATTATTCTAGCCAAGGTATTGCGACCTTTCTTGGTTACTTTGTTTATTAATGTAAACACTATATCCAAGCGTCACTTTCCCTTTCCAATTTCCCTTTTTCTCCTTAGTTAATTGTACTTTGGACATAAGAATTATAAAATGCTTTGGAACGCAAGGGCACAGATGTAAGAAGGAAACTTAACATGTACAATCTCTCACTTGGAGACCAAGCCTGAGGAATATATAAGGGCAATGAGAACCGTACGTGAGGTGGGTGACCGGTACATGTGAATAACTGTAAAGGTTAATTAGTGGAGTTTGCCAAACACTGGTTAAAGCCAGGGAAGTTTTCAGTGGTCTGGGCCTCCATCCATTGTATTGATTTGATAAAACCTTTAAGAGCGAAACGTTATCACAATAAAATCTTTTTCTGCATCTGCGGTCTTCCTTCAACATTATGGACAGTGGGATTTGTGTCCAGGTCGAGCACAACGCTGAGTTCACGTTCAAAAACTCTGAAAGTTTTGTTAACTTCATGCATTTGGTAACACTGAGGCCTGAGACCAATAAACTGTGACTTGGATTTTCAGACTTAAATTCTAGAACCTGTGACCTGGGTCTTGAGACCTGAAACCTGGGAATTAAAACCTTGGTCCCGAGATGTGTGGTCAAGAATATATTAGTGTATTAAGTTTAGAAAACCAATCTCTTGAGAATGTAAGTGAATTTTTATGCAAGCGTATATAGGAAAGAGAGAGAGAGAGAGTTGTGCTAACACAACTCTCTCTCTCTCTCACTTTTTCTCTATAACGTAATTATAATTAATAGGTAAATATTATTTATATTTTTGTTGTCATTGCTGGTCAATAATCTTTATTGACTGCCACCAGTGGATGGGTATCAGGCGCATAATAAAACTGTCAGTCTAAATTATTGATCTGTAAATAATACTTTTTTACACACTTAAGCAAGAGAGAGAGAGAGCAAGATAGATAAAGAAAGCAAGCAACAGACACAACAGGATATATACAGAAAGCAAGCAATAGAAAGAACATGTAGACAAAGAAATCAAGTAAGAGTGGTAGGTTCACTGTTATTGTGATCTGGTAACAAGAGAGTGGATCAAATCACGGGTGAGACTCGAACCTGTGGCCGGCGAGCCTTGAAACTCGCAGGTCAGTGTGCTTGTCCGTGCCGCCCTAATAAGATTCATCCACTAAACACACACACACACACACACACACACACACACACACACACACACACACACACACACACACACACACACACACACACACACACACACACACACACACACACATATATTTAAGAAAGGAAACAGAAACGAGGCACTAAACTACAGACCTGTGTCTCTGACATGTATTGTGTGCAAAGTCGTGGAGAAGATTATCATGAGGAGAGTGGTCGAACACCTGGAAAGGAACAAGATTATAAATGAAAACCAGCATGGGTTCATGGAAGGCAAATCCTGAGTCACAAACCTTCTGGAGTTTTATGACAAGGTAACAGAAGCAAGACACGAGAGAGAGGGGTGGGTTGATTGCGTTTTCCTAGACTGCAGGAAGGCCTTTGACACAGTTCCCCGCAAGAGATTAGTGCAGAAGCTGGAGGATCAGGCGCATATAACAGGGAGGGCATTGTAATGGTTCAGGGAATACCTGACAGGGAGGCAACAACGAGTCATGGTACGTGAAGAGGTATCACAGTGGGCGCCTGTGACGAGCAAGGTCCCACAGGGGTCAGTTCTAGAACCAGTGCTATTTTTGATATATGCGAACGACATGATGGAAGGAATAGACTCTGAAGTGTCCCTATTCGCAGAAGATGTGAAGTTGATGAGAAGAATTAAATCGGATGAGGATGAGGCAGGACTGCAAAGAGACCTGGACAGGTTGGACATGTGGTCCAGAAACTGGCTTCTCGAATTCAACCCTGCCAAATGCAAAGTCATGAAGATTGGGGACAGACAGAGTATAGGCTAGGTGGACAAAGACTACAGACCTCACTCAGGGAGAGAGACCTTGGGGTGACTATAACACCGAGCACGTCACCGGAGGCACACATCAACCAAATAACTGCTGCAGCATACGGGCGCCTGGCAAACCTGAGAATAGCGTTCCGATCCCTTAATAAGGAATCGGTCAAGACACTGTACACTGTGTATGTTAGGCCCATACTGGAGTATGCAGCACCAGTCTGGAACCCACACCTGGTCAAGCACGTCAAGAAGTTAGAGAAAGTACAAAGGTTTGCAACAAAGCTAGTCCCAGAGCTCAGGGGAATGTCGTACGAGGAAAGGTTGAGGGAAATCGGACTGACGACACTGGAGGACAGAAGGGTCAGGGGAGACATGATAACGACATACAAGATACTGCGGGAAATAGACAAGGCGGACAGAGTTAGAATGTTCCGAGAGGGGACAGAAACGAGGGGTCACAACTGTAGCTGAAGTCTCAGACGAGTCACAGGGACGTTAGGAAGTATTTCTTTAGTCATAGAGTCGTCAGGAAGTGGAATAGCCTAGCAAGTGAAGTAGTGGAGGCAGGAACCATACATAGTTTTAAGAAGACAAAGCTCAGGAAGCAGAGAGGGAGAGGACCTAGTAGCGATCAGTGAAGAGGCGGGGCCAGAAGCTGAGTATCGACCCCTGCAACCACAATTAGGTGAGTACAATTAGGTGAGTACATACACACACCACAACAGGCCAAGTGTTTATCGACTAGTGAGTTTGACAGTAACTAAATGATCATCACTAGTTGTTGAACATCACGTTCACCAACACTGAACGTCACCAGGAGTAGCTGGACAACACCATCACAAACACAGAACCTCACCTGCACTTTCATAAACACTGAACGTAATACACACATCACACCATAACACGACGCAATACAGTGTATCACAATATTCGTTTTACAATGTATGTTAACTTCCACACATCAAGGTATATCACAACACAACATTCATGTTGCAATATATACTAACTTTCACATCACAGCACATGACATTAACACAGAGGCGCACTGGCCAGGCTGCAGCAGCGACCACTGAGCAGGCTGGAGCAGCGACAACTGGCCAGGCTGCAGCGGCGACCACTGCTCAGGCTGCAGCAGCGACCAATGCCCAGGCTGCAGCAGCGACCACTGGCCAGGCTGCAGCGGCGACCACTGCCCAGGCTGCAGCAGCGACCAATGCCCAGGCTGCAGCAGCGACCACTGGCCAGGCTGCAGCAGCGACCACTGCCCAGGCTGCAGCAGCGACCACTGGCCAGGCTGCAGCAGTGACCACTGGCCGGGCTGCAGCAGCGACCACTGGCCGGGCTGCAGCAGCGACCACTGGCCGGGCTGCAACAGCGACCACTGGCCGGGCTGCAGCAGCGACCACTGACCCGGCTGCAGCAGCGACCACTGCCCAGGCTACAGGAGCGACCACTGCCCAGGCTGCAGCAGCGACCACTGGCCAGGCTGCAGCAGCGACCACTGGCCAGGCTGCAGCAGCGACCACTGGCCAGGCTGCAGCAGCGACCAGGCTGCAGCAGCGACCACTGCCCAGGCTGCAGCAGCGACCACTGGCCAGGCTGCAGCAGCGACCACTGGCCAGGCTGCAGCAGCGACCACTGGCCAGGCTGCAGCAGCGACCACTGCCCAGGCTGCAGCAGCGACCACTGGCCGGGCTGCAGCAGCGACCACTGGCCGGGCTGCAGCAGCGACCACTGCCCAGGCTGCAGGAGCGACAATTGGCCAGGCTGCAGCAGCGACCACTGGCCGGGCTGCAGCAGCGACCACTGGCCGGACTGCAGCAGCGACCAATGCCCAGGCTGCAGCAGCGACCACTGGCCAGGCTGAAGCAGTGACCACTGGCCGGGCTGCAGCAGCGACCACTGGCCGGGCTGCAGCAGCGACCACTGGCCGGGCTGCAGCAGCGACCACTGGCCGGGCTGCAGCAGCGACAACTGGCCAGGCTGCAGCAGCGACCACTGACCCGGCTGCAGCAGCGACCACTGGCCGGGCTGCAGCAGCGACCACTGGCCGGGCTGCAGCAGCGACCACTGGCCAGGCTACAGCAGCGACCACTGACCCGGCTGCAGCAGCGACCACTGCCCAGGCTACAGCAGCGACCACTGCCCAGGCTGCAGCAGCGACCACTGGCCAGGCTGCAGCAGCGACCACTGCCCAGGCTGCAGCAGCGACAACTGGCCAGGCTGCAGCAGCGACCACTGGCCGGGCTGCAGCAGCGACCACTGGCCGGGCTGCAGCAGCGACCACTGACCCGGCTGCAGCAGCGACCACTGCCCAGGCTGCAGCAGCGACCACTGGCCAGGCTGAAGCAGTGACCACTGGCCGGGCTGCAGCAGCGACCACTGGCCGGGCTGCAGCAGCGACCACTGCCCAGGCTACAGCAGCGGCCACTGCCCAGGCTGCAGCAGCGACCACTGGCCAGGCTGCAGCAGCGACCACTGCCCAGGCCCAGGCCCAGGCTGCAGCAGCAGACCACTGGCCAGGCTGCAGCAGCGACCACTGGCCGGGCTGCAGCAGCGACCACTGGCCGGGCTGCAGCAGCGACCACTGACCAGGCTGCAGCAGCGACCACTGGCCAGGCTGCAGCAGCGACCACTGGCCAGGCTGCAGCAGCGACCACTGGCCAGGCTGCAGCAGCGACCACTGCCCAGGCTGCAGCAGCGACCACTGGCCAGGCTGCAGCAGCGACCACTGCCCAGGCTGCAGCAGCGACCACTGGCCAGGCTGCAGCAGCGACCACTGGCCAGGCTGCAGCAGCGACCACTGGCCAGGCTGCAGCAGCGACCACTGGCCAGGCTGCAGCAGCGACCACTGGCCAGGCTGCAGCAGCGACCACTGGCCAGGCTGCAGCAGCGACCACTGGCCAGGCTGCAGCAGCGACCACTGGCCGGGCTGCAGCAGCGACCACTGGCCAGGCTGCAGCAGCGACCACTGGCCAGGCTGCATCAGCGACCACTGGCCAGGCTGCAGCAGCGACCACTGGCCGGGCTGCAGCAGCGACCACTGGCCGGGCTGCAGCAGCGACCACTGGCCAGGCTGCAGCAGCGACCACTGGCCAGGCTGCAGCAGCGACCACTGGCCGGGCTGCAGCAGTGACCTCCAGAATTATTTTCATTAAGAAATAGTCTCCCGAATTTGGAGACTTTTATTTTTTTTATCCCCGAGAGACTTTTGTTTTGTGTTATTGATTGTGAATATTTTTCTTTTGCTTTCAATATTGATGAGGGAAAAGTATTGATGTGTAAACTGAAAGAGACAGTATTTAATTGTTTAATAATTGTTTCTCGTTAAATTCCCTCTTGCATAAGACCATTTATACGAGTGTTTCCTTCGTCTTATCTACAAGAGATTCAAACTTGTCACTTCTTCACATATTCACATCTTTCACAATGGTTATCCTCAAAATTGCATAAAACCAATATTCTCAATTTAAGTTAGTCAGAAAATAATTTTTTTTTTAATTACACATCGTAGTTTCCCACCGAGGCGAGGTGACCTGAAAAAGAAGGACTTTGATCATCATTCGTTCCGTCACTGTCTTGCCAGAGGTGTACTTACACTACAGTTAAAAAAAGGCAACATATCAACACCAGTCCTTCAGAGCGAAGACTCAGTACTTTCCACCTCCAGGACTCAAGTCCAGCCTGCCGGTTTCCCTGAATCCCTTCATAAATGCTACTTTGCTCACACTCCAATACCACGTCAAGTCATAAAAATAATTTGTCTCCATTCGCTCTCGCACGCTTGCTGGAAGTTCAAGCCCTTTGCACACAAAACCTCTTTTACCCCTCCCTCAAACCTTTCGTAGGACGACCCCTACCGTGCCTTCCTTCCACTACAGATTTTTATGCTCTCCAAGTCATTCTATTTTGATCCTTCCTCTCTAAAGTTCCAAACCACATCAATAACCCCTCCTCTGCCATCTGGTTAATACTTTTAGAAATCCTACACCTTCTAATCTTGACACTACGAATTCTTTGCATTACATTCTTACCGCTCGTTCTCTCAGACACGACATCTCCACTGCCTCCAGCCTTCTCCTTGTTGTAACATTCACTGCCTATACTTCATACTCATATAAGAGCGTCTGTATCACTACACTCTCATGCAATTCTCCCTTTTCTTCCATGGATAATGTTCTTTGTCTCAACAAATTCCTCAGTGCTCGGCTCATCTTTTTCCCTTTAATCAATTCTACGATTCACCTCGATTTTCATGCCCCGATCTGCTGACAAGTCCACTTCCATATATTTGATTACATTCACTTCTTCCATACTCCCACCCTTCAATCTGATATCCAATTTTTCATTACATAATTTTTTTGTTATCCTCATTACCTAACTCTTTCTTATGGTCACATACTAATTCCTTCTCTTACATACCTTTCTAAAGTCGTTCACCAACCTCTGCGACTTCTCTTCAGAATCTCCCAAGAGCACAGTGCCCTCAGCGAGAAGCAACTGTGACAACTCTCACTTTGTGTTAGATTCTCTCTTAATCCCACACCTATTTCCGACACCTGGGCATTCACCTTCCTCACAACCCTGTCTATAAATATAATGAACAATGGTGACATCACTCATCCTTGTCTAAGATCTACTTTTAATGGGAAATAATCTCCCTCTCTCCTACATACTTTGACCTGAGCCTCACTATCCTCGTAAAAACTCTTAACTGCTTTCAGTAACTTACCACCTATTCCATATATTTGCAACTTCTGCCACATTTCTTTCATATCCAGCCTATCATATGCCTATTAAAAATCTATAAATATAACGAAAACCTATTTACCCGTATCTAAATACTATTCACCTATATGCTTTACTGTACACACTGTCTACACAAGTGTTTACAGTGAAGCTAAAGCCTCAATGTTCACCTGCGGTTCTGCTCTCCGTCTTAGTCTTAATTCTTACAATAATAACTACCATACATTTTACCAGGTATATTCAACAGGCTTAATGAAACAGTTTGTTACAGCTCTTGACAAAGAGTCTGCATCTTTCAAGTATCTTCAAGACTTCTTTCCCAAGCTATCAGAGGCAAAGGTGAAAACTGGCATCTTCACTGGACCAAAAGTTAGGAAAATCATGGAGTGCTCAGAATTTCCAAAGAAGCTCACAGAGAAGGAAAAGGAAGCCTGGGAGAGCTGTGTTGCTGTAGCACAGGGCTTACTCGGCAACAAACAAGGCTGACAATTATGTGGAACTTGTTGAGACCTTGGTAACTGCTATGGTCAGATGGGCTGTTGGATGTCCCTTAAGATCCATATTCTTGAGATGCTTGTTTTGGACTTCGAACACAGATATCAGGGATCTTATAATGAAAACATGATGGGAGACTACATTTGGGGGCTTAAACGGGAAAGTGATTTGTTGCATGCTCGCAAACCTAGAAAATCTGCCTATTTTTAACTTAGCAAATGTGTTTCAGAAAGTTTAAAATAAAACTTGTGTAAAAAAAAAAAACACATACTACGGGCGAGGATAGAACCCGCGATCAGAGAATCTCAAAACTCCAGACCGTCGCGTTAGCCACTGGGCCAGCTAGCCACAATAAGATTCATTCAACTCGGTATGTTTCTACACCATAGGAAGGTTAGCATAGGCACCACTGACTACAAATGCAAGTTTTTACAGACGAATCTCCAGCTAGCGTGGCCGTGACAAACTCTAGCTCAAGTTCCCTCAAAGCCGTCAACATGACTCCATATGAAAGCAGGAAATGCAACATTTTCCCAATGAAAAGCTGGGGCACCACGAGTACATTGAGAGACAACGCAATAAGTGCCCGTGGCCCAAGACTGTTCAACTGCCTCCCAGCACACATAAGGGGGATTACCAATAGATGCCTGGATGTCTTTAAGAAGGCACTGGACAGGCACCTAAATTCAGTATCTGACTAATCGGGCTGTGTTTCGTACGTCTGTTTGCGTGCAACCAGCAGTAACAGCCTGGTTGATCAGACCCTGATTCATCATGAGTTATACATCAGTGAGTTATACATCATGGTACTTGTGTTAGTGAGTTATACATCATGGTACTTGTGTTAGTGAGTTGTACATCATGGTACTTGTGTTAGTGAGTTGTACATCATGGTACTTGTGTTAGTGAGTTGTACATCATGGTACTTGTGTTAGTGAGTTGTACATCATGGTACTTGTGTTAGTGAGTTGTACATCATGGTACTTGTGTTAGTGAGTTGTACATCATGGTACTTGTGTTAGTGAGTTGTACATCATGGTACTTGTGTTAGTGAGTTGTACATCATGGTACTTGTGCTAGTGAATTGTACATCATGGTACTTGTGCTAGTGAGTTGTACATCATGGTACTTGTGCTAGTGAGTTGTACATCATGGTATTTGTGCTAGTGAGTTGTACATCATGGTACTTGTGCTAGTGAGTTGTACATCATGGTACTTGTGCTAGTGAGTTGTACATCATGGTACTTGTGCTAGTGAGTTGTACATCATGGTACTTGTGTTAGTGAGTTGTACATCATGGTACTTGTGCTAGTGAGTTGTACATCATGGTACTTGTGCTTGTGAGTTGTATATCATGGTACTTGTGCTAGTGAGTTGTACATCATGGTACTTGTGCTAGTGAGTTGTACATCATGGTACTTGTGTTAGTGAGTCGTACATCATGGTACTTGTGTTAGTGAGTTATACATCATGGTACTTGTGTTAGTGAGTTGTACATCATGGTACTTGTGCTGGTGAGTTGTACATCATGGTACTTGTGTTAGTGAGTCGTACATCATGGTACTTGTGTTAGTGAGTTATACATCATGGTACTTGTGTTAGTGAGTTGTACATCATGGTACTTGTGCTAGTGAGTTGTACATCATGGTACTTGTGCTAGTGAGTTGTACATCATGGTACTTGTGCTAGTGAGTTGTACATCATGGTACTTGTGCTAGTGAGTTGTACATTATGGTACTTACGTGAGTCTGAGG
>NW_027195446.1:100000-187083 GCF_038502225.1 Cherax quadricarinatus | reverse complement strand
GGAATGTAATAAGTTCTCCTTTCGACTCCATGATGAAGCATCAATAAGTAACTTCACTGCTGAACTAAGCTCAGTTGACTCTCTCACAGAATTTTTTGATGTTGTTGGTATCAATGAATGGGTAGAGATATTTCTAAACAAAATACTATACATCAGTCCTCACTAAATTAATCAGAAAGTTCAAGGAACTATAGTATTCTAATAGATTTACTGAAATGAAAGGAGACACAAAAAAGACCTGGAAAACACTCTCAGATCCTGGACACCACAAACTGAACACAGTAATATTGTACTAAATGAAACAAACTGAAACTCCAGCCTACTGATACAACTAACAAGTTAAATGGTTTCTTCTCAATCACAGGATCAAATCTCACCAGTAAAATTCCAACTGACAATGTCTGAGTTAATAATTATCTAGTTGGAAACTTCCCAACATCCCTCTATCTTACACCAACACAGCCCACTGAGGTTACCATAATTATTAACTCTTTAAAAAACAAATCAGAAAATGTAACCCAAGCACCACTACTACTCTATAAATGAGCGGCTCGAATCCTTTCAACCACCATTGCATTACTCTCTAACAAATTACTAGAAACCAACACTTTCTTGGCATCACTCAAGCTAGCAAGGATTACACCAGTACACGAAGGTGGTGACCCAGCAGATGTAAACAATTATACACCAATATCAAACTTGTCTTTACTTTCCAAAATCTTTGAGAAACTCATATACTAAAGCATATTTATACTCCTTCATAACATCACAAAGCATCCTTAACCCATGCCAGTTTGGCTTCAGGAGAAACAAAAGCACAAATAACACAATAATAAAAATGCTAGACCTACTTTACACAGCACTGGACTCTTTATTGACCTCAAGAAAGCTTTTGATACAGTAGATCAGAGCATCCTACTCCTCATGCTTGATCATTATGGTATAAGAGGCCATGGAACTGCATTTATCAAGTCCTACCTAACTAATAGAAAGCAATACGTCTCTGTCAATGACACAACCTCCTCAACAAGACCCCTGGACACTGGTGTACCACAAGGTAACATTCTTGGCCCCCTCCTTTTCCTTTTATACATAAATGATATTACAAACACATCACAACAACTTATGTCTGTTCTCTTTGCTGACGACATGACTTTTGTCATCTCCCACTCAAATCTAGCCTCACTCAACACTATTGTTAATGAATAACTTGCAAAAATAGCAACCAGGCTGAGTGTCAGTAAACTCACACTTAATATAGACAAAACTTTTAACATTATGTTTGGGAGTAGAGCAAGTGAGGTCCAACTAAACATTATGCTGAACAACACCCTTATTGCTCAACATAATGATGGAAAATTCCTGGGTCTGCACCTTGATAGTAACCTGAAATTAAACACATAACAAAGTTTCTAAAACAGTTGGCATCCTCTCAAAGATACATTACTATGTACCACAAACAGCACTACTTATACTATACTAATCACTGATCTATCCATACCTCACCTATGCTATTTGTGCCCTGGGTTTCACGATGAAAAACCACCTAAAATCAATAACACAACATAAAGCCACAGTGCAAACAATCACACAATCCACTGCTAGACAACACAACCCCCCACTCTTCAAAGACCTATACCTACTCAATATACAAAATACAGTGGACCCCCGCATAACGATTACCTCCAAATCCGACCAATTATGTAAGTGTATTTATGTAAGTGCGTTTGTACGTGTATATTTGGGGGTCTGAAATGGACTAATCTACTTCACAATATTCCTTATGGGAATAAATTCGGTCAGTACTGGCACCTGAACATACTTATTGAGTGAAAAAATATCGTTAACCGGGGGTCCACTGTATTCACTCGATCTATTGTGCAACCCACATTTACAGAACAATCAATTCTAATATAAATCCCAACCTGAAACGCTTTCTTGACAGTTGCAATAGGGCTCAGACACAACACTAGGCACAAAAACCTCTATGACACTCCGTGTGTCAGGCTGAATCTTTTCAAAAAAACAAGACGTTTTGCCCACGAGAGAGAATTGATAAAGTCCCTGGTGGGCGAAACATCTCAGTAAAATGCAATTAGCACTGTGTGTTGTTCACACAACCCCCGCATACTCTGTACATGGAAGGGCCCATGCTGCGTGAAACCGGCCACCCTAGCTTGTAAACAATGGCACACTAGGTGAAGGCAGGACAGCTGAGGCACGCTCAGCTGGACAGACAGACAGACACATTTGGGACGAATGCTGTTAGTCAAGTTTTTCATCGTTGGTCGGGCCAAAATTTTTATGTTAAAACGCTTTGTTGGGCGATTTTTTCGTTAGATGATGCCTTCATTGGTCGGGGGTCTACTGTATCATGTCAAATCAAAATATCATTATTATAAGAAATATTTATATCTAATGATTACCTTACAAATAAATGATGAGCAAAGGCAGGTATCAAGAGCTGGAGCTCTACCTTTTCAGATATAAATGAGTGAAAATATCCAAATATAAAAATTAACTTACCATCCTCAATGGCCCTTGAGTGAAACTTTGCTGTCGGTGGAACTGAGTGCGATGTGGTCAGTGGTCCAGCAGTGGGACTGGCCAAGATGTTGCCTGTGGTCAGTGGTCCAGCAGTAGGACTGGCCAAGAAGTTACCTGTGGTCAGTGGTCCAGCAGTAGGACTGGCCAAGATGTTGCCTGTGGTCAGTGGTCCAGCAGTGGGACTGGGCAGCAAGTTGCTTGTGGTTGGTAATCAATGGGTACTGGATGTAATGCTCCCTGTGTTGGGATAAACATCTTTAATTGTACTTAATACAGACAATTATTTATTATAAATAAAGAAAGGTTAACCCTTAAACTGTCCAAATGTAGATCTACACTCGCTCGCGTGGCGCTCCGAATGTGGATCTATGTTCGATTTTACATGCTTTCTTGTGTAAAAAAAGGTAGATTTACGTTCGGAGTGCTACTCGAGTGAGCATAGATCTATGTTTGGACAGTTTAAGGGTTAATTTGCAGGTTTATGTTCCATGGGCATCATGAATTATGAATACCAAATTTTTGTCATTGCTACAACTGAAGTTTTTCAGTTTCTAAATATGCTTCTCTTATTTACTGATTCTGCAGCTGTTGAATATAAATAAAGATTACACCACATACAGTGAGGTATGTTGTAACAAACAATTTACACAACAAATATTTACATAAACATTAATTCTCTCCTCTGCCTCCTGTCCTGCAAGTTCAGCAACATGAAACTAGGATAAAATACAGTATTTTTTTATTATTTTTGTACTAATTTGTTTTATTACAAGTGTTAATGGTATTCTTTATTTCTAGAGTTTAGATGCACATTTATGCATTTTTCACAATTTTATATTATATTTTTCATTGTTATGTGGTTATATTATAGCATACCTCACTGTACATAGAATACAAGTACGTACTATAAAAAGAATTGTATATCAAGTACTATATACAAGTACTATATACAGTGTTTCATTTTATGGCATACTGTTAATGCAGCGATGTCAAATTATGAAAAAAATTTGCTATATGGCAAACGGTCTTTCAAATACAGAATGCCTCACCTGGTTTTTTACATTCTCTGTGACTACATCTGTTATGTCTGGGAACTTTCCAAAATTTCAAGTATTTTAAACCTTTCAGGGTTTCCGACGTACTAGTATGGCTTACACACCATGGTTATTCTTGTACTAGAATGCCTAAACTCTAGCGCCTTCAAATCTAGTGAGAGAAAGCTGGTAGGCCTACATATGAAAGAATGGGTCTATGTTGTCAGTATGCACAGCACAAAAAAATCCTGCAGCACACAGTGCACAATGAGAAAAAACAAACTCCGACCGTGTTTTAGGATTAAAAGTGACTTTGCAGTGTATTATCGTATGGTATTTATGTGGTATTCTAGTTTTCCTGATCTCATTTTATAGAATGGAAGACATATTACAGAAACAGAGATGATTTTGATTGGTGTCTTAATGAAAAGTACCTTGAAATTGAGCTCAAAGTAGCAGAAACGTTCTATTTTTACCAAATTTCAAAAGTAAACAAATCATGTCAAGCGTCCAATACATGTCAACTGGTGAGTCTAATATTCTTTCACAAGTGCACTGATATTATTTATACCATTTTGACACCATTTCTACACTAATGCAGTAGTCTGCATAACAGTAAATCTTCTATTTTTTGTGAGAATAAAAATTCAAAATCAAAAGCAAAAGAGATGTAAGAGGCGCCTGGGGACATAACTAATGAACAGCAAAAATGTTATTTTAGTGTCAGGAATGTCTGTCTTGCTTATTCTGGACCCTATTTGGAAATTGCCATCTTCTGAAATCTGTGTGTAATTGGCAAAATTGCCAATTTCTGACCACTTTATTGCATATTTGAAATCAGTAAATGGGTGATTTCTTGTATTCCTTCGATAGAAAAGATGGAGTTCTAGTGAAATAGATACGATTTTTGTCGACTAGTACACTGAAATTGGCCAAAAGCAGAGCTCAAAGTGGGTGAAATTGCCGATGGGTCAACTTTGTTGAGACCGCTAACTTTGCGAGAGCTTAATTCCGTAACTTTTCCATCAAATTTCATACTTTTGGTGTCATTATGATCGGGAAAATATTCTCTGTCATTTCATAAGAAAAATTTTTTTTTTCCAAAATATTATCAACCCTGAGAACGAGTTTAGGAGAGGGCCTCTCAACGTTTTAACGGGGCATATTTTATATGTACTCTGATAATTATACTTATGTGTACCTGTACAGGTATCATCCGACTTACAACCGAGATCGGTTCCGACAAACCGGTCGTAAGTCGAAATGGACGTTAGTTAAACCTTACTACTGAATATGAACATCATGGTTTTGTAATGACTTTATTTTATTGTTTTATTTTGGTATTTAATTTTTTACTTTACTTTTTATGCTGTTAGTACTGTATTTTATACTGAAAGGTTTAGGATAAACACTGTGTACAACACAGACAGTTTTTTATTTCCCAGAAATTTGACATAGAAAACACGGTCATAAGTCAAATGGTCGTATGTCGAGCAGGTCATAAGTCGGATGGTATGTGTACCTAAATATATTTACACACTGTGCTGGTGTGCAGGTACACATTAAAATCACTAAGTCTCTCTCTACTCATGACGCCAATACTACATAATAATCACTCTTGGGCACATCAAATGTCTTATTTTACATTAATATTAACCTTTTCATTAATCCATCTATGATATTTTCCTCAGAATTATATAAGAAACACGTTTCACAGCATATAAACATTATACACACTAACAGAATAAAAATTGACGTATAAGATTTGTTTACAAAGCGGCTGTGTAGGTAGTGTCGGAAGAATTACGTTTTCTCTAGTCAAACACTGGGGGATAACTGTAGAAAAATATTAGTTTTGTATGCCTTCACTCTAAATATAGTAATTCACAACCCTTGTGGGTTTAGTGCTTTTTAATTATGATAATAGCAATAATATCTTCATTCACTCTAAAAATGGTGTGTTGCATGAGATTGGGAGTGTTCCTGTTTGTTTATTCTGAACTAACTTGTACAACTTGTACACAATGTAAGAGTATTTGTATTGTGAGGTAATTATTATTATTATAATAAAAAATATTTTGAGGTAAAAGTTTTACAAAGTCTTACAAAAGTATGTGAATGAACTAAAAGTAGACGCATATTAATATGCATTTATTTTGCCTGACCATGTGATTGCCCACTACCTGTTCAGTTTGTGTTGTTACATTGTTGGAACTCTATCTCTTTCTCTCTCTCATTTACTCTTTCGTTGACTAAATGGCTCTCATTGACGATGGCGTCTAAGCTTAGTTGTGACAAAAAGAGGAGTCGTAAGCCTCTTGCTTTAAGTGCCAAGTTAGAGGATGATGGTGTGCCATTCTGATTTTATTCAATAAATACCCTGCCACTCACCTCTCACATTAATTTTAAGGTAAGTAATAAGTGTACTCTGTGTGTATCTTACCTTTTATTGTATTTTTAATGCCTATTTTTATTGTTAACTTAATATAAGTTAGTGTAAACTTGTTGTCTGGCATTTATTGCATAATTTATATGTACTATGATAATAATACTTGTGGACCTATGTGGTAGCCGGGCAGAGGGACAACATTACGTTATCTCTGGTCAGGCAGCAGAGAAAACGTGTATGAATCTGTGTTTCGTCCATCCACTCCCCCACTCCACTTTTGTTTACAATTTTTTGGCATGAATTATTCAATACTTCTCCCTTCGTTTATGATGGCATCTAAAGGTAGTTAGAAACGATTAAATTCAGTGAACAAGGGATGTCAATGCTAATAATATGGCTCTGGGTCACAGTGTAGGTAGCTGCTCTGACTTTCTACAAATAAATACTACTCACCTATCTTCCTACATTAAGACTACACATATTTTAAGGTAAATAATGAGTGTACTGCATGTGTATTTTAACTCTCTGGGCTGTTTTATATGTTGTATATTAAGTATGAGATGGGGAGCCAGGGCTACCTACACCTGACTTCCTACAAATAAGTACTACTCACCTCTCGCCTTACATTAAGATTACAAATACTTTAAGATAAGTAATGAATGTACTGTGTATGTATTTTACTTAGTGTGTTTTTAATACCTAGTTCTATTACTAACTTAATCTAATTTAGTGTAAACTTCTTGTCTGGCATTTATATGCATTTATAAATGGAAAAAACGGAGTTCTGCTTTCCGGCAATGTCTGCTTTCCAACGATAGCCTGGAACCTAACCCGCCGTATAAGTGGGGCCTTACTGTACAATTTTAATGGTGGTATTAAATATGGAGTGTAAACAAAGAGCTTCAATGCTGCTGTTCATCTCAAGTAAACATCTGCATCTGATGAACCATCTTCCTGTGTCTGCCACACCATCTAAATCTGATAAACCATCTTCCTGTGTCTGCCACACCATCTAAATCTGATAAACCATCTACTTGTGTCTGCCACACCATCTATACCTGATGAACCATCTACCTGTGTCTGCCACACCATCTACAACTGATGAACCATCTACCTGTGTCTGCCACACCATCTACAACTGATGAACCATCTACCTGTGTCTGCCACACCATCTACAACTGATGAACCATCTACCGGTGTCTGCCACACCATCTACATTGTTACTGTAAAGTTCCTCTGAGTCACAATAAATTATTCTACATCACCACTAAACCACACACCAATACTTTACTTTGCTGTACATCTGTTACTTCATTTATCCACCGGAAAAAATAATAAAATTATCATACTGTACTCTACTGCATTGTACTGTGCTAGTACATGTACTGTGCTAGTACATGTACTGTGCTAGTACATGTACTGTGCTAGTACATGTAGACTTTTCACTGTCCACACTCCCATAATTAATAATGCTCTCAGTGTCCACTTTTTTTTTTAAGGAAAAAAAAATCTCCCAAAATGGAAGATAATTTTTACTGAAGGTAATGACTTGAAAAGTATGAAATTTGATGGAAAACTTAAAGTTTTACACAGATGCAAAGTTTGTGAACCTGGTACAATCTGCACATTAGCAATTCACCCAACTTGAGTTCTAGTTTAAGGCAATTCCACTCTTCCATTCAACCAAATTCAATATTACTAGTTAGTTTACTCAGGTATACACAAATAGTTACATAGATTATCATACATAGCAGTATATGTGTAGGGAACCTGGGATGACCCAAAAAAATCAGTGTTTGAGCACAAAGAACTGCCATTCAACTATTACAACTACACTATAAAGTCCACAGAAATCGGTAATCTGGCCAAGTTTACACAAAAATAAAAAATGACAATTTATAAACACAGTCCAAAATATTCAATGTAGATATTCTTGGCACTAAAACAAAATTTTCCCTGTTCATTATTCACATTCCCAGCACCATTCTTTATTAAACTTGCTTTCCATGTTAAATTCATAATCATGGAAAAAATAAAGATTTACTCTATTTCTTGGATAACAAAATATAACCAGGAATTATTGGTCACGGTTTATGGCATCCCAATAATTGAATCTGAACTATTATTAAAAACCCATAAAACAGAGCAGGGGGTTAGGGGGACCTTACCAGTCCTCAGAAAAATTGACAAAAATAGAATATTTTTGTCAATTTCAAGCTACTTCTAGTCCTGAAAACAACCTAGAAAGCTAGCATAGGCATGACAAACTCTAACTTAAGTCCCCTTAACCCTTTGACTGTCGCAACCCCCAATCCTGAGGTGTCTCCTGGTGTCGCAAAATTTAAAAAAAAAAAAAAAATTATTTTTTCTTATGAAATGATAGAGAATCTTTTCCCGATTGTAATGACACCAAAAAAACGCAATTTGATGGAAAACTGACGGAATTATGCTCTCGCGAAGTTAGCGACCTCGGCGCTGTTTACAAATCGGCGATTTCGCCCACTTTGAGCCCTATTTTCGGCTAATTGTATTGTTCCAGTCGCCCAAACTCATAGCTATTTCTTTAGAACTTCATTTTTTCTATCGATTGAGTACAAGAAACTGCCCATTTACTGATTTCAACTACCTAATAATGTGGTCAGAAAATTGCAATTTGGCCAATTTCACGAAAACTAAAAAATATGACAATTTCAAAATAAGGTTCAGAATGAACAATGCAGACATTCCAGGCTCTAAAATAACGTTTTCTTTGTTCATCAGTCACGTCTCCAGGCCCCTCTGATATTACTCTTGCTTTCTATTTTGAATTTTTATTCAAACAAAAAATATTAGACTTACTATTATGCAGACTACTGCAATGCTGTAATAACTGTATAAATAACATCAACCCATTCATGACTGCATATTAGAATGGCTAGTTGGACATTTATTGGACAATGGCATCATTTGTTTACTTTTGAACATTGGCAAAAATCAAACATTTCCCCTACTTTGAGCTCCATTTCTAGGTTCTTTGTATAGTAAAATCAATCAAAAACACCACTATTTCTGTAATATGTTTTCCATTCTATCAAATGAGACTAAGAAAACGAGAATACAACCATAAATACTATACGAAAATAGACCACAAAGTCGGCATTTTAATTAAAAAAACCGGTCGGAGTTTTTTTTTTCTCATTATGCACTGCGTGCTCCAGGATTTTTTTTATATGGTGCACACTGACCACACAGACCCATTCTCTCACATGTGGGCCTACCAGCTTTCTCCTGCTTGATTTGAAGCCGCTAGAATTTATGAGTATATATACGTCAAACACGGCACCTCGTAAAACGTATATATACGACCGCGACAGTCAAAGGGTTAAAGCCGTCAACATGACTCATGAAATCATAATGACATGATTGCAAACATACCATATAACAGGCAGGATTAGAACCTGCACCATACTAGCTGGAGATTTGTCTGTAAAAGCTTGCATTTGTAGTCACAGTGGTGCCTATGCTAACCTTCCTATGGTGTATAAATATACCTAATTGGATGACTCTTGTTGTCACTTGCTGGTCCAGTGGCTAATGCATTGGTGTGGAGTTTTATGACTCTCTGATCACGGTTCTTAACCCGCCCATGGTATGGTTTCTTTGCAATTGTGTCATTGCGATTTTGTGAGTCTCACCTTGTACTCTGTTGCCAACTTCCCTCTAATTCTCACCTTGTACTCTGTTGCCAACTTCCCTCTAATCCTCACCTTGTACTCTGTTGCCAACTTCCCTCTAATCCTCACCTTGTACTCTGTTGCCAACTTCCCTCTAATCCTCACCTTGTAATCTGTTGCCAACTTCCCTCTAATCCTCACCTTGTACTCTGTTGCCAACTTCCCTCTAATCCTCACCTTGTACTCTGTTGCCAACTTCCCTCTAATTCTCACCTTGTACTCTGTTGCCAACTTCCCTCTAATCCTCACCTTCTACTCTGTTGCCAACTTCCCTCTAATTCTCACCTTGTACTCTGTTGCCAACTTCCCTCTAATCCTCACCTTGTACTCTGTTGCCAACTTCCCTCTAATCCTCACCTTGTACTCTGTTGCCAACTTCCCTCTAATTCTCACCTTGTACTCTGTTGCCAACTTCCCTCTAATCCTCACCTTGTACTCTGTTGCCAACTTCCCTCTAATTCTCACCTTGTACTCTGTTGCCAACTTCCCTCTAATCCTCACCTTGTACTCTGTTGCCAACTTCCCTCTAATCCTCACCTTGTACTCTGTTGCCAACTTCCCTCTAATCCTCACCTTGTACTCTGTTGCCAACTTCCCTCTAATCCTCACCTTGTACTCTGTTGCCAACTTCCCTCTAATCCTCACCTTGTACTCTGTTGCCAACTTCCCTCTAATCCTCACCTTGTACTCTGTTGCCAACTTCCCTCTAATCCTCACCTTGTACTCTGTTGCCAACTTCCCTCTAATTCTCACCTTGTACTCTGTTGCCAACTTCCCTCTAATTCTCACCTTGTACTCTGTTGCCAACTTCCCTCTAATTCTCACCTTGTACTCTGTTGCCAACTTCCCTCTAATCCTCACCTTGTACTCTGTTGCCAACTTCCCTCTAATTCTCACCTTGTACTCTGTTGCCAACTTCCCTCTAATCCTCACCTTGTACTCTGTTGCCAACTTCCCTCTAATCCTCACCTTGTACTCTGTTGCCAACTTCCCTCTAATCCTCACCTTGTACTCTGTTGCCAACTTCCCTCTAATCCTCACCTTGTACTCTGTTGCCAACTTCCCTCTAATCCTCACCTTGTACTCTGTTGCCAACTTCCCTCTAATCCTCACCTTGTACTCTGTTGCCAACTTCCCTCTAATCCTCACCTTGTACTCTGTTGCCAACTTCCCTCTAATCCTCACCTTGTACTCTGTTGCCAACTTCCCTCTAATCCTCACCTTGTACTCTGTTGCCAACTTCCCTCTATTTCTCACCTTGTACTCTGTTGCCAACTTCCCTCTAATCCTCACCTTGTACTCTGTTGCCAACTTCCCTCTAATCCTCACCTTGTACTCTGTTGCCAACTTCCCTCTAATCCTCACCTTGTACTCTGTTGCCAACTTCCCTCTAATTCTCACCTTGTACTCTGTTGCCAACTTCCCTCTAATTCTCACCTTGTACTCTGTTGCCAACTTCCCTCTAATTCTCACCTTGTACTCTGTTGCCAACTTCCCTCTAATCCTCACCTTGTACTCTGTTGCCAACTTCCCTCTAATTCTCACCTTGTACTCTGTTGCCAACTTCCCTCTAATCCTCACCTTGTACTCTGTTGCCAACTTCCCTCTAATCCTCACCTTGTACTCTGTTGCCAACTTCCCTCTAATCCTCACCTTGTACTCTGTTGCCAACTTCCCTCTATTTCTCACCTTGTACTCTGTTGCCAACTTCCCTCTAATCCTCACCTTGTACTCTGTTGCCAACTTCCCTCTAATCCTCACCTTGTACTCTGTTGCCAACTTCCCTCTAATCCTCACCTTGTACTCTGTTGCCAACTTCCCTCTAATCCTCACCTTGTACTCTGTTGCCAACTTCCCTCTAATCCTCACCTTGTACTCTGTTGCCAACTTCCCTCTAATCCTCACCTTGTACTCTGTTGCCAACTTCCCTCTAATCCTCACCTTGTACTCATTTAAGATCTTCCTACAATAATAAAAGTGAATCATTCTTCTCTATCCCATCACATCTACAATAGGAAGTGCACCATAGAAACTAGCAGGGAAAACTTACTGGATACTTAACAAAACTATTAAAAACTGTAAGAATTTCACACCTCAAGAACCCAAGGAAATTGTTGTCCAGACTTGTTTGTATCAGCATGAACAAGAAATAAGATCACTCTGATCACTCACATCCCCATAGAACAGACTCTGCAATTTCTTGAGACTAATATTTTGCCACACATGAACCATCCTCTTCTATCCCTGAACTTCACACAACTAGTAGTTACGAGAAAGGTTCAATTTCTTCTCTTTCAATTTAGTATTCTCTCAAAAACAGAGCATAGCATTGTGATTACCCCATTGTGATCAGTATTTCAACTTTAACCTTGTTCTAGCCAAGGACTCTCAAGTAACAGCTATAACTAAACAAACTATAACCAGCAATAACTAAACCAACAAGAAACAACAAGAGCAGTGTAACCTCAACTGACCATATCTGGACTAACATAATAGCTCCTCTCAAAGCAGGGATAATCACAGACACTGCTACTAATCACTACCCCACCTTCCCCATAACCAACATATATAAGCTACCACTTGAAACTAATATGATCTCATTTTGTTTCCACTCAGATATGGTAAACATGAGGAAATTAAATCTTCATCAGAGTACAAAACAAATTCTGGCCACAAAATAGAGCGAAACACCAACGTCAAAGACCTGGGAGTGATCATGTCGGAGGATCTCACCTTCAAGGACCATAACATTGTATCAATCGCATCTGCTAGAAAAATGACAGGATGGATAATGAGAACCTTCAAAACTAGGGAGGCCAAGCCCATGATGACACTCTTCAGGTCACTTGTTCTATCTAGGCTGGAATATTGCTGCACACTAACAGCACCTTTCAAGGCAGGTGAAATTGCCGACCTAGAAAATGTACAGAGAACTTTCACGGCGCGCATAACGGAGATAAAACACCTCAATTACTGGGAGCGCTTGAGGTTCCTAAACCTGTATTCCCTGGAACACAGGAGGGAGAGATACATTATTATATACACCTGGAAAATCCTAGAGGGACTAGTACCGAACTTGCACACGAAAATCACTCACTACGAAAGCAAAAGACTTGGCAGACGATGCACCATCCCCCCAATGAAAAGCAGGGGTGTTATTAGCACATTAAGAGACCATACAATAAGTGTCAGGAGCCTGAGACTGTTCAACTGCCTCCCAGCACACATAAGGGGGATTACCAACAGACCCCTGGCAGTCTTCAAGCTGGCACTGGACAAGCACCTAAAGTCAGTTCCTGATCACCCAGGCTGTGGCTCGTACGTTGTCTATTGTGCTAGAAGGTTAATGAAATGAGAAGTGATGTGAAGAACATCTAGAACACACTTCCACAAATTCTCTGTTCTAGAAAAAAACACCAAAACCAGAGATACTGGCCTAACCAAACTCAATGAACCATACATATATCTAACCTACCGAAACAGCCAATATATTAGATGATTTCTTCTCTACCAGTCTTCGACCAAGTGACTACCTTGTTGGATGTTTTCTGAACTCCCTCTACCTTATTCCAGCTGATCCATCTGAGGTATCTTTGATAATAAACTCACTGAAAAATAAATAAGGAATCTTAGCACAAATACCACCACTACTGATCAAAATAACAGCTAATGTGCTTTCATCCACCATTGCAACAGTGGTCAACAAATCATCAGAAACTAACACAATCCCACTAATACTTAAAACATGGGTTACCTCAACACACAAAGGAGGAGACCCACCCAACATAAATAATTACAAACCTACATCTAACCTGCTATTGTTATTCAAAATCTTCGAAAAATTAATCCACAAGTGAATACTCTTTACTATCATCATGCAACATACTCAACCCCTGCCAATTGGGATTCAAACCAAGTAAAAGCACAAACCATGCAATTATAAAACTGCTAGACATCATAATGCAGTGCTTGAGAACAATGAATATCCACTGGGCCTCTTTGATTGATTGGGGTCCTTTTACCTTATTATTATAATATAAAGGTTATAATATCTTATTATTATTCTATAATGGAGATAACATCTTATTATCATACTAAAAAGACTATCTACAATACGAGGGTCATTACTAGGAATAAGGTAAAATTACATGTGTGTTAGCTAAAAAATAAAAAATCATTCCCCTCCCTTTCTGTAGCTACATTTATCAGACACCTTTTGGCACTCTTCTTGAACTGGTTCATGCTATGACTGGCTTTGACATGTGCAGGCAGTCTGTTCCATTCCTTTATTGCTGTACAATAAAAGGTGTTTGAAGCCTGGCCACTGACTGTGGGTACTACAAAGTTGTGTTCTCTCCCCCTAGTACTATGATTGTTCTCTCCCCCTAGTACTATGATTGTTCTCTTCCCCTAGTACTATGATTGTTCTCTTCCCCTAGTACTATGATTGTTCTCTTCCCCTAGTACTATGATTGTTCTCTCCCCCTAGTACTATGATTGTTCTCTCCCCCTAGTACTATGATTGTTCTCACCCCCTAGTACTATGATTGTTCTCTCCCCCTAGTACCATGATTGTTCTCTCCCCTAGTACTATGATTGTTCTCTCCCCCTAGTACTATGATTGTTCTCTCCCCCTAGTACTATGATTGTTCTCTCCCCCTAGTACTATGATTGTTCTCTTCCCCTAGTACTATGATTGTTCTCTCCCCTAGTACTATGATTGTTCTCTCCCCTAGTACTATGATTGTTCTCTCCCCCTAGTACTATGATTGTTCTCTCCCCCTAGTACTATGATTGCTCTCTCCCCTAGTACTATGATTGTTCTCTCCCCCTAGTACTATGATTGTTCTCTCCCCTAGTACTATGATTGTTCTCTCCCCCTAGTACTATGATTGTTCTCTCCCCCTAGTACTATGATTGTTCTCTCCCCCTAGTACTATGATTGTTCTCTCCCCCTAGTACTATGATTGTTCTCTCCCCTAGTACTATGATTGTTCTCTCCCCTAGTACTATGATTGTTCTCTCCCCCTAGTACTATGATTGTTCTCTCCCCTAGTACTATGATTGTTCTCTCCCCCTAGTACTATGATTGTTCTCTCCCCCTAGTACTATGATTGTTCTCTCCCCCTAGTACTATGATTGTTCTCTCCCCCTAGTACTATGATTGTTCTCTCCCCCTAGTACTATGATTGTTCTCTCCCCCTAGTACTATGATTGTTCTCTCCCCCTAGTACTATGATTGTTCTCTCCCCCTAGTACTATGATTGTTCTCTCCCCCTAGTACTATGATTGTTCTCTCCCCCTAGTACTATGATTGTTCTCTTCCCCTAGTACTATGATTGTTCTCTCCCCCTAGTACTATGATTGTTCTCTCCCCCTAGTACTATGATTGTTCTCTCCCCCTAGTACTATGATTGTTCTCTTCCCCTAGTACTATGATTGTTCTCTCCCCCTAGTACTATGATTGTTCTCTCCCCCTAGTACTATGATTGCTTTGGTTCCCAACCTTGACAAAACTGACAGCAAGATATTCTGGACACTGTTTGTGAGCAATTTTATAAACATGATTTAGCTTCAGTTGTTTTACTCTGTCTTCAACATTCAACATATCCAACTGTTGTAATTCATCCTGGCCTACATGTTCTCTTGGTCCAAGGTCCAGGATGAATCTTACTATCTCTCTGAAGTGCTCCATCCCTCTGAAGTGCTCCATCCCTCTGAAGTGTTCCATCCCTCTGAAGTGTTCCATCCCTCTGAAGTGTTCCATCCCTCTGAAGTGCTCCATCCCTCTGAAGTGCTCCATCCCTCTGAAGTGTTCCATCCCTCTGAAGTGCTCCATCCCTCTGAAGTGCTCCATCCCTCTGAAGTGCTCCATCCCTCTGAAGTGCTCCATCCCTCTGAAGTGCTCCATCCCTCTGAAGTGCTCCATCCCTCTGAAGTGTTCCATCCCTCTGAAGTGCTCCATCCCTCTGAAGTGCTCCATCCCTCTGAAGTGCTCCATCCCTCTGAAGTGTTCCATCCCTCTGAAGTGCTCCATCCCTCTGAAGTGTTCCATCCCTCTGAAGTGCTCCATCCCTCTGAAGTGCTCCATCCCTCTGAAGTGCTCCATCCCTCTGAAGTGCTCCATCCCTCTGAAGTGCTCCATCCCTCTGAAGTGCTCCATCCCTCTGAAGTGTTCCATCCCTCTGAAGTGCTCCATCCCTCTGAAGTGTTCCATCCCTCTGAAGTGCTCCATCCCTCTGAAGTGCTCCATCCCTATGAAGTGTTCCATCCCTTTGAAGTGCTCCATCCCTCTGAAGTGCTCCATCCCTCTGAAGTGCTCCATCCCTCTGAAGTGTTCCATCCCTCTGAAGTGCTCCATCCCTCTGAAGTGCTCCATCCCTCTGAAGTGCTCCATCCCTCTGAAGTGCTCCATCCCTCTGAAGTGCTCCATCCCTCTGAAGTGCTCCATCCCTCTGAAGTGCTCCATCCCTCTGAAGTGCTCCATCCCTCTGAAGTGCTCCATCCCTCTGAAGTGCTCCATCCCTCTGAAGTGCTCCATCCCTCTGAAGTGCTCCATCCCTCTGAAGTGCTCCATCCCTCTGAAGTGCTCCATCCCTCTCTGAAGTGCTCCATCCCTCTGAAGTGTTCCATCCCTCTGAAGTGCTCCATCCCTCTGAAGTGCTCCATCCCTCTGAAGTGCTCCATCCCTCTGAAGTGCTCCATCCCTCTGAAGTGCTCCCCCTCTGAAGTGATCCATCCCTCTGAAGTGCTCCATCCCTCTGAAGTGCTCCCTCTGATCCCTGCTGAAATGCTCCATCCCTCTGAAGTGCTCCATCCCTCTGAAGTGCTCCATCCCTCTGAAGTGCTCCATCCCTCTGAAGTGCTCCATCCCTCTGAAGTGCTCCATCCCTCTGAAGTGCTCCATCCCTCTGAAGTGCTCCATCCTGACTGACTTTGGTCAGTTACTGGGTTGTGAAGGACCTGCCTAGTATGGGCCAACAGACCTACTGCAGTGTTCCTTCTTTCTTATGTAAATAAGTCAGTGAGTGTTATGTGTTATCCTGGGTAATGTACACATATGTTGCTATGTATGATAATGTAAGTGTATATATGTGTACCTGAATAAAAACTTACTACGAAGTGTTAAGTGCTATTATAACACAAATTCAATAACACACTTATAAAATAGTAAATAAAACCAGACTTAAATCTTACAAATCTGAGAGAACAATAAACCTTACTTACACCTCAGTGACTCTCAAGTGTCCGTCTAATACCTGTCCAACACTCCGTCTAATACCTGTCCAACACTCCGTCTAATACCTGTCCAACACTCCGTCTAATACCTGTCCAACACTCCGTCTAATACCTGTCCAACACTCCGTCTAATACCTGTCCAACACTCCGTCTAATACCTGTCCAACACTCCGTCTAATACCTGTCCAACACTCCGTCTAATACCTGTCCAACACTCCGTCTAATACCTGTCCAACACTCCGTCTAATACCTGTCCAACACTCCGTCTAATACCTGTCCAACACTCCGTCTAATACCTGTCCAACACTCCGTCTAATACCTGTCCAACTGTCCGTCTAATACCTGTCCAACACTCCGTCTAATACCTGTCCAACACTCCGTCTAACACCTGTCCAACACTCCGTCTAATACCTGTCCAACACTCCGTCTAATACCTGTCCAACACTCCGTCTAATACCTGTCCAACACTCCGTCTAATACCTGTCCAACACTCCGTCTAATACCTGTCCAACACTCCGTCTAATACCTGTCCAACACTCCGTCTAATACCTGTCCAACACTCCGTCTAATACCTGTCCAACACTCCGTCTAATACCTGTCCAACACTCCGTCTAATACCTGTCCAACACTCCGTCTAATACCTGTCCAACACTCCGTCTAATACCTGTCCAACACTCCGTCAAATACCTGTCCAACACTCCGTCTAATACCTGTCCAACACCCCGTCTAATACTTGTCCAACACTCCGTCAAATACCTGTCCAACACTCCGTCAAATACCTGTCCAACACTCCGTCTAATACCTGTCCAACACTCCGTCTAATACCTGTCCAACACTCCGTCTAATACCTGTCCAACACTCCGTCTAATACCTGTCCAACACTCCGTCTAATACCTGTCCAACACTCCGTCTAATACCTGTCCAACACTCCGTCTAATACCTGTCCAACACTCCCTGTCCAACACTCCGTCTAATACCTGTCCAACACTCTAATACGTCCAACACTCCGTCTAATACCTGTCCAACACTCCGTCTAATACCTGTCCAACACTCCGTCTAATACCTGTCCAACACTCCGTCTAATACCTGTCCAACACTCCGTCTATTACCTGTCCAACACTCCGTCTAATACCTGTCCAACACTCCGTCTAATACCTGTCCAACACTCCGTCTAATACCTGTCCAACACTCCGTCTAATACCTGTCCAACACACCGTCTAATACCTGTCCAACACTCCGTCTAATACCTGTCCAACACTCCGTCTAATACCTGTCCAACACTCCGTCTAATACCTGTCCAACACACCGTCTAATACCTGTCCAACACTCCGTCTAATACCTGTCCAACACTCCGTCTAATACCTGTCCAACACTCCGTCTAATAACTGTCCAACACTCCGTCTAATACCTGTCCAACACTCCGTCTAATACCTGTCCAACACTCCGTCTAACACTCCGTCTAATACCTGTCCAACACTCCGTCTAATACCTGTCCAACACTCCGTCTAATACCTGTCCAACACTCCGTCTAATACCTGTCCAACACTCCGTCTAATACTGTCCAAATACACTCCGTCTAATACCTGTCCAACACTCCGTCTAATACCTGTCCAACACTCCGTCTAATACCTGTCCAACACTCCGTCTAATACCTGTCCAACACTCCGTCTAATACCTGTCCAACACTCCGTCTAATACCTGTCCAACACTCCGTCTAATACCTGTCCAACACTCCGTCTAATACCTGTCCAACACTCCGTCTAATACTTGTCCAACACTCCGTCTAATACCTGTCCAACACTCCGTCTAATACCTGTCCAACACTCCGTCTAATACCTGTCCAACACTCCGTCTAATACCTGTCCAACACTCCGTCTAATACCTGTCCAACACTCCGTCTAATAACTGTCCAACACTCCGTCTAATACCTGTCCAACACTCCGTCTAATACTTGTCCAACACTCCGTCTAATACCTGTCCAACACTCCGTCTAATACCTGTCCAACACTCCGTCTAATACTTGTCCAACACTAATACCTGTCCAACACTCCGTCTAATACCTGTCCAACACTCCGTCTAATACCTGTCCAACACTCTAATACCTGTCTCTAATACCTGTCCAACACTCCGTCAAATACCTGTCCAACACCCCGTCTAATACTTTTCCAACACTCCGTCTAATACCTGTCCAACACTCCGTCTAATACCTGTCCAACACTCTGTCTAATACCTGTCCAACTCTCCGTCTAATACCTGTCCAACACTCCGTCTAATACCTGTCCAACACTCCGTCTAATACCTGTCCAACACACCGTCTAATACCTGTCCAACACTCCGTCTAATACCTGTCCAACACTCCGTCTAATACCTGTCCAACACACCGTCTAATACCTGTCCAACACTCCGTCTAATACCTGTCCAACACTCCGTCTAATACCTGTCCAACACTCCGTCTAATACCTGTCCAACACTCCGTCTAATACCTGTCCAACACTCCGTCTAATACCTGTCCAACACTCCGTCTAATACCTGTCCAACACACCGTCTAATACCTGTCCAACACTCCGTCTAATACCTGTCCAACACTCCGTCTAATACCTGTCCAACACTCCGTCTAATACCTGTCCAACACTCCGTCTAATACCTGTCCAACACTCCGTCTAATACCTGTGCAGTTCCAACTTGTTGTTGTTGTTGTTGGGTTGTTAAGGGCGACTCTCAGTTACACTTTATCCAGCTCAACTTCCCGATGAAGATAAACAGTTTAAAATAGACACAAACTCATAATACTTCAGTGTTTTATTGACAATATTTCTGGCACACAGTGAGTGTTATCTAGTAACAACAAAGATCTACCTGAGCAGAGGCTACTTGGTTATATATAACGAGAATAGTGACGGAATGGGCAAGTAGGTTTGTTGCTGTGTAGGATAATGATGAAGTTACTGACAAGGGGTTGAGCTATGTTGTAAAAGTCGTTGTTGGGGTTGAAATTGTTGGATATAAAGAAAAAAGATGATTCTAAGATCTTGTGTCTCTAAGTGTCTTCTTCCCTGGCAATGAATCTTGCGTCTTTGTAGTTGATTGAGTGGTTGTTTAAGTTTCGGTGTAAAGCACAGGCATTCTTCAAGTCTTCCTTTCTTCTGTGGTATTGCTGTTCTGAAATAATTAGTAAGTTTATTCAGGTATACACAAATAAAGTTACATAGATTATCATACATAGCAGCATATGTGTAAAGTACCTGAGATAACCTAAAAAAGTCAGAGTGACTTATTTCCATTTGGGTCCTTTTACCTTATTGCTATAACATAATGGTGATAATATCTTATTATTACACTTTAAAGGAGATATACTAGGAATAAGGGAAGGCTACATGTGTGTTAGCTAAAAAAAAATCTTTCTCCTTCCTTTCTGTAGCTATATTCATTAGACACCTTTTGGCTCTCTTCTTGAACTGGTTCATGCTATGACTGACTTTGATATAAGCGGGCAATCTGTTCCATTCACTTATTGATGTACAATAAAAGGTGTTTGAAGCCTGACCACTAACTGTGGGTACTACAAAATTGTGCTCTGTCCCTTAGTACTATGATTGCTTTGGTTCTCAACCTTGACAGAATTGGCAGCAAGATATTCTGGACATTGTTTGTGAGCAATTTTATAAATTTGGTTTAACTTCAGTTTTTACTCTGTCTTCAACATTCAGCATATCCAGTTGTTGTAATTCATCCTGGCCTACATGTTCTCTTGGATCCAGCCCCAGGATGAATCTTACCATTTTGTTCTGGAGGAAACTGAAGTGATGGGTTCCCCATTACACTGGTCATTAAAATTAATTACCCTTCTCAGTTTATGTTTCGTGCCAAAGAGTATGGCTTCAGTTTTTTCGAGGTATAACGATAATTTATCTACTAACCATTTGCTGCAGGACTCCAGTTCCTGTGTTAGCTATATCTTGTGGGTCTTTACCTGACACTAACAGCACTGTCAAGATAAGATAAGAGATAAGATTTCGTTCGGATTTTTAACCCCGGAGGGTTAGCCACCCAGGATAACCCAAGAAAGTCAGTGCGTCATCGAGGACTGTCTAACTTATTTCCATTGGGGTCCTTAATCTTGTCCCCCAGGATGCGACCCACACCAGTCGACTAACACCCAGGTACCTATTTGCTGCTAGGTGAACAGGACAACAGGTGTAAGGAAACGTGTCGAAATGTTTCCACCTGCCGGGAATCGAACCCGGGCCCTCCGTGTGTGAAGCGGGAGCTTTAGCCACCAGGCCACCGGGTCATCTGCATAAAGTTGGAGTTTGCACTTAACACTGATGGATACCTGGAGTTTACCTGGAGAGAGTTTCGGGGGTCAATGCCCCCGCGGCCCGGTCTGTGACCAGGCCTCCTGGTGGATCAGCGCCTGATCAACCAGGCTGTTGCTGCTGGCTGCACGCAAACCAACGTACGAGCCACAACCCGGCTGATCAGGAACTGACTTTAGGTGCAGGGGTGTCACTAGCACGTTAAGAGACCATACAATAAGTGTCAGGGGCCCGAGACTGTTCAACTGCCTCCCAGCACACATAAGGGGGATTACCAACAGACCCCTGGCAGTCTTCAAGCTGGCACTGGACAAGCACCTAAAGTCAGTTCCTGATCAGCCGGGCTGTGGCTCGTACGTTGGTTTGCATGCAGCCAGCAGCAACAGCCTGGTTGATCAGGCACTGATCCACCAGGAGGCCTGGTCACAGACCGGGCCGAGGGGGCGTTGACCCCCGAAACTCTCTCCAGGTAAACTCCAGTGCCAGCTTGAAGACTGCCAGGGGTCTGTTGGTAATCCCCCTTATGTGTGCTGGGAGGCAGTTGAACAGTCTCGGGCCCCTGACACTTATTGTATGGTCTCTTAACGTGCTAGTGACACCCCTGCTTTTCATTGGGGGGATGGTGCATCGTCTGCCAAGTCTTTTGCTTTCGTAGTGAGTGATTTTCGTGTGCAAGTTCGGTACTAGTCCCTCTAGGATTTTCCAGGTGTATATAATCATGTATCTCTCCCTCCTGCATTCCAGGGAATACAGGTTTAGAAACCTCAAGCGCTCCCAATAATTGAGGTGTTTTATCTCCGTTATGCGCGCCGTGAAAGTTCTCTGTACATTTTCTAGGTCGGCAATTTCACCTGCCTTGAAAGGTGCTGTTAGTGTGCAGCAATATTCCAGCCTAGATAGAACAAGTGACCTGAAGAGTGTCATCATGGGCTTGGCCTCCCTAGTTTTGAAGGTTCTCATTATCCATCCTGTCATTTTTCTAGCAGATGCGATTGATACAACGTTATGGTCCTTGAAGGTGAGATCCTCCGACATAATCACTCCCAGGTCTTTGACGTTGGTGTTTCGCTCTATTTTGTGGCCAGAATTTGTTTTGTACTCTGATGAAGATTTAATTTCCTCATGTTTACCATATCTGAGTAATTGAAATTTCTCATCGTTGAACTTCATATTGTTTTCTGCAGCCCACTGAAAGATTTGGTTGATGTCCACCTGGAGCCTTGCAGTGTCTGCAATGGAAGACACTGTCATGCAGATTCGGGTGTCATCTGCAAAGGAAGACACGGTGCTGTGGCTGACATCCTTGTCTATGTCGGATATGAGGATGAGGAACAAGATGGGAGCTAGTACTGTGCCTCGTGGAACAGAGCTTTTCACCATAGCTGCCTCGGACTTTACTCTGTTGACGACTACTCTCTGTGTTCTGTTAGTGAGGAAATTATAGATCCATCAACCGACTTTTCCTGTTATTCCTTTAGCACGCATTTTGTGCGCTATTACGCCATGGTCACACTTGTCGAAGGCTTTTGCAAAGTCTGTATATATTACATCTGCATTCTTTTTGTCTTCTAGTGCATTTAGGACCTTGTCGTAGTGATCCAATAGTTGAGACAGACAGGAGCGACTTGTTCTAAACCCATGTTGCCCTGGGTTGTGTAACTGATGTGTTTCTAGATGGGTGGTGATCTTGCTTCTTAGGACCCTTTCAAAGATTTTTATGATATGGGATGTTAGTGCTATTGGTCTGTAGTTCTTTGCTGTTGCTTTACTGCCCCCTTTGTGGAGTGGAGCTATGTCTGTTGTTTTTAGTAACTGAGGGACGACCCCCGTGTCCATGCTCCCTCTCCATAGGATGGAAAAGGCTCGTGATAGGGGCTTCTTGCAGTTCTTGATGAACACAGAGTTCCATGAGTCTGGCCCTGGGGCAGAGTGCATGGGCATGTCATTTATCACCTGTTCGAAGTCATTTGGCGTCAGGATAACATCGGATAGGCTTGTGTTATTCAAATTTTGTGGCTCTCACATAAAAAATTCATTTTGATCTTCGACTCTCAGTCTGGTTAGCGGCTTGCTAAAAACTGAGTCATATTGGGACTTGAGTAGCTCACTCATTTCCTTGCTGTCATCTGTGTAGGACCCATCTTGTTTAAGTAGGGGCCCAATACTGGACGTTGTTCTCGATTTTGATTTGGCATAGGAGAAGAAATACTTTGGGTTTCTTTCGATTTCATTTATGGCTTTTAGTTCTTCCCGCGATTCCTGACTCCTAAAGGATTCTTTTAGCTTAAGTTCGATGCTTGCTATTTCTCTGACCAGTGTCTCCCTACGCATTTCAGATATATTGACCTCTTTTAGCCGCTCTGTTATTCTTTTCCGTCGCCTGTAAAGGGAGTGCCTGTATCTTTCTATTTTACATCTACTCCTCCTTTTTCTTAGAGGAATAAGCCTTGTGCATACATCGAGTGCCACCGAGTTAATCTGTTTTGGGCATAAGTTGGGGTCTGTGTTGCTTAGTATATCTTCCCGGCTTATATCGGTTAGGACTTGGTTTACTTGGTCCCACTTTATGTTTTTGTTATTGAAGTTGAATTTGGTGAATGCTCCCTCGTGACTAGTCTCATTTTGTCGGTCTGGGGCTCCACGCATACATGTCTGAACCTCAATTATGTTGTGATCTGAGTATATTGTTTTTGATATGGTGACATTTCTTATCAGATCATCATTGTTAGTGAAGATGAGGTCTAGTGTATTCTCCAGTCTAGTAGGCTCTATTATTTGCTGGTTTAAATTGAATTTTGTGCAGAGATTTAAAAGCTCGTGTGAGTGTGAGTTTTCATCAGAGCTGCCTCCTGGTGTTATTACTGCAACAATATTATTTGCTATATTCCTCCATTTTAGGTGCCTTAAGTTGAAATCCCCCAGGAGCAAGATGTTGGGTGCAGGAGCTGGAAGATTTTCCAGACAGTGGTCAGTTTTTAACAGCTGTTCCTGGAATTGCTGGGATGTTGCATCTGGAGGCTTGTAGACTACCACAATGACTAGGTTTTGGTTCTCGACCTTTACTGCTAAAACTTCCACTACATCATTTGAGGCATTAAGCATCTAAAGGGGACAAAAAGATACAAAACATCCAGGCCATGGGAAAACCTGGGTAGCCACAGCCACTCAAGAGGGAGAGGTTTTTTAGTGCCAGGAAGGAAAAAAAACTGGCAGGAAATGGCAGAAATCGTACACCAAATCCAGTCATTCCTGGAGTGGAACCCCTACTTAAACAAGATGGGTCCTACACAGATGACAGCAAGGAAATGAGTGAGCTATTCAAGTCCCAATATGACTCAGTTTTTAGCAAGCCGCTAACCAGACTGAGAGTCGAAGACCAAAATGAATTTTTTATGAGAGAGCCACAAAATTTGACTAACACAAGCCTATCCGATGTTATCCTGACGCCAAATGACTTCGAACAGGCGATAAATGACATGCCCATGCACTCTGCCCCAGGGCCAGACTCATGGAACTCTGTGTTCATCAAGAACTGCAAGAAGCCCCTATCACGAGCCTTTTCCATCCTATGGAGAGGGAGCATGGACACGGGGGTCGTCCCTCAGTTACTAAAAACAACAGACATAGCCCCACTCCACAAAGGGGGCAGTAAAGCAACAGCAAAGAACTACAGACCAATAGCACTAACATCCCATATCATAAAAATCTTTGAAAGGGTCCTAAGAAGCAAGATCACCACCCATCTAGAAACCCATCAGTTACACAACCCAGGGCAACATGGGTTTAGAACAGGTCGCTCCTGTCTGTCTCAACTACTGGATCACTACGACAAGGTCCTAAATGCACTAGAAGACAAAAAGAATGCAGATGTAATATATACAGACTTTGCAAAAGCCTTCGACAAGTGTGACCATGGCGTAATAGCGCACAAAATGCGCGCTAAAGGAATAACAGGAAAAGTCGGTCGATGGATCTATAATTTCCTCACTAACAGAACACAGAGAGTAGTCGTCAACAGAGTAAAGTCCGAGGCAGCTACGGTGAAAAGCTCTGTCCCACAAGGCACAGTACTAGCTCCCATCTTGTTCCTCATCCTCATATCCGACATAGACAAGGATGTCAGCCACAGCACCGTGTCTTCCTTTGCAGATGACACCCGAATCTGCATGACAGTGTCTTCCATTGCAGACACTGAAAGGCTCCAGGCGGACATCAACCAAATCTTTCAGTGGGCTGCAGAAAACAATATGAAGTTCAACGATGAGAAATTTCAATTACTCAGATATGGTAAACATGAGGAAATTAAATCTTCATCAGAGTACAAAACAAATTCTGGCCACAAAATAGAGCGAAACACCAACGTCAAAGACCTAGGAGTGATTATGTCGGAGGATCTCACCTTCAAGGACCATAACATTGTATCAATCGCATCTGCTAGAAAAATGACAGGATGGATAATGAGAACCTTCAAAACTAGGGAGGCCAAGCCCATGATGACACTCTTCAGGTCACTTGTTCTATCTAGGCTGGAATATTGCTGCACTCTAACAGCACCTTTCAAGGCAGGTGAAATTGCCGACCTAGAAAATGTACAGAGAACTTTCACGGCGCGCATAACGGAGATAAAACACCTCAATTACTGGGAGCGCTTGAGGTTTCTAAACCTGTATTCCCTGGAACGCAGGAGGGAGAGATACATGATTATATACACCTGGAAAATCCTAGAGGGACTAGTACCAAACTTGCACACGAAAATCACTCACTACGAAAGCAAAAGACTTGGCAGACGATGCACCATCCCCCCAATGAAAAGCAGGGGTGTCACTAGCACGTTAAGAGACCATACAATAAGTGTCAGGGGCCCGAGACTGTTCAACTGCCTCCCAGCACACATAAGGGGGATTACCAACAGACCCCTGGCAGTCTTCAAGCTGGCACTGGACAAGCAACTAAAGTCAGTTCCTGATCAGCCGGGCTGTGGCTCGTACGTTGGTTTGCGTGCAGCCAGCAGCAACAGCCTGGTTGATCAGGCGCTGATCCACCAGGAGGCCTGGTCACAGACCGGGCCGCGGGGGCGTTGACCCCCGAAACTCTCTCCAGGTAAACTCCAGGTAAACAGTCGATGGCCTCCACTCCAAACCAACAGATACAGATACTAATGCCGAAAAAAAAATCCCCCCCCAGTACCAACAATACCACCAGTCCGCTCTGTTATTCTTTTCCATCGCCTGTCTCCCAGGACAGTATCTCCAGCTTCACCATTACTGTCTCCCAGGACAGTATCTCCAGCTTCACCATTTCTGTCTCCCAGGACAGCACCTCCAGCTTCACCATTACTGTCTCCCAGGACAGCACTATCAGCCCCACATTTACTGACTACCAGGACATCACCTCCAGCCTTTGAGTTTGTGACTACATGGCCAGTATCAAGGGCAGTACCAGTCAGCCCAGACTTTTTATGTTCCCATCTGTTGTAGAAAGCTTCCAGGTTTTCTATGAAAGCAGCTTTGATGTTGTCCTCTTTTAATACCCTTGTGATTTTAGTCCACAGATTTTCCTCATTTGGGCATACCCAAAAACACTTCTCTGTTTTAATACTGCTTGTAGCTAGTTCTTGAATATCTGCACAAGGAGCGTGACACCAATTTCCACAAAAATGACAATTTATCCATGTGGAAGCCCGTTTGTTTGACTGACCACAGACTACACACAGCTTCATAATGATTTGAATGGTTGATTTACTGCACTTCTACTAGCAACCTCTTGAATATTCTATTAATAACCTTAAATGAAGCTCTAGCTATTTGTATTTCTGTTTCTAACTGTTTTTGTATATTGGACAGCTTACCGTCACATTCCTGATTTTTAATGTTTGTGTTCATTAACACAACAAAGGAATAATAAGGGACTCAGAATACTACTTTGCGGGACTCCGCATGTTATCGGCAGAGGTTCTGATTCTGTTTTGTTGCTTTTGACAATTTGTCTCCTGTTGCTAAGGTAGGACTTAAACCAGTCTACAGAACCAGTGCCTATAGCTTGAAGTTTCTTACATAATATGCTGTGGTTGACAGTATTGAAGGCCTTTTGCAAGTCTAAGGTTATCATTCCTATGAGGTTCCCGATCGACATTTTAGTTCTCATGTAATCCATCAGATTAATTAGGGAGGTGTCAGTTGAGTAAGATTTCTAAAGCCTGATTGGTAACTATGGAGAATGTTGTTGCTATGCTATTAAGGTACTTAACTACTAGACAATACACCGCCCTCTCTAGAGTTCTGGATATTACACTGAGTATTCTAACAGGCCTATAGTTGCTGACATCAGACCTACTATTTTTTTGAAGATAGGAGTAACTCTGGCCTCCTTGAACCTTTCCAGTACGGTATTAATGGTGATGGACAAATTTGTTAGGTGAGCAATGGGAACTGGCAACTCAGAGGCACCATCTTTTAGGAACTTGGATGAGATATTATCTGGGCCGGTGCTCTTAGTTGGGTTTAACTGCTTAGTTCTTAATACACAAAGTCATGAGATGCACTTACTAGTTGACAACTGTTTGGGGTTACCCCTTTATTGGTATAGTATGTTTGAAACTTATCAGAGTCTGTGTTAAAGGTATTTGATGCAGCTGGTAGTTTACTTACTAGTGTTGATGAGACAGATGTGTATTATGAATTAAAGCAATTTGCCACCTTAGTTGTTTCGTGGCATACCTCGTTATTGACATTTAGTACTATGTTAGATCTATCTATGGCTTTATGGCTATACCCCAACTGTTTTAGTTGTTGCCAGAGCTTTCTAGAGTTATTCTTGTGCTGTTCGATTTTTGAGCAATAGTGACTTGCCTTTGCTCCTATTACAAGTCTCTGTACTCTGTTCCTCACCTTTGGAATTTATTTAGCTCTGCAATATCCTGTCTGTTTGCCTTAAATCTTTTTATCAACTGGTCTCTGATTTCATATTATCTAATATCTCATTAGTCATCCAGGGTTCAGTTCTCCTTTGTGACAGTATCACAACTTTTTTTTTTTTTTTGTCTCGTCAGATTTCTTTCATTTTTGGTGTAAACGACGAAGTGTTCACTCTATTTAATGTAAATTATTATCAATAAGATAGACCAAACAACAATTGAAAGAAGAAAGCTCTATCTAAAATGACATTTGGCAGGCTTGTAGGCCTATATGGCACTATATAAGGTTGTTTGGGCACTTGGTACCGAGAAAACAATGCTAATACGATTTTTAATAATAATACTATTTTTAGGTGACGCACTTTCCTGTAAATATCTTATCTTTATTCCACAAAAAAATAAAGTTTGTAAGTTCTTTGACTGTTACAAAATATCTGCCTTTACTTCCACACAAATCCCAAAATATTTGGAATATTTCCAAAAGTGCGCCATGAAAATTAAAAACAATAATTATTTTACGATTCCTTTGAATATTATTCCTCTTAATTAAGAAGTAAAGGCTCAGTGTAGTGAAATAAGTCAATAACTTCCCAGATATTCGCCTGGAATGCTGGCCGGACTCCCACCTCGATTTTTTTTTTCTAGAAAATCGCGTTTGTTTTGGTGGTTTCCTAATAAAACTGGTGATCTAGTGCAGTTATCCTCTTCAAAACTCCGTTTTCTCTTACTCAAGATCACAGAATACGACATAGGAAAGAGGGGTACTGATTTTATTTGAAATATTGCTGGTTGACACTCCCTGTATTATGGCCTATTTTATTCATTCTAGAGAATATAACATGTTTGTATGTTATTTATATTGTGTATTTTGTCATATTAGATCAATTGTGATAGATAAATAAGTTGTAGAGTTGATATAAGCGCAATAATAATGAATCAATTTCTGCTGCCTCCCTCACTTTCCAGGCACCAAGTGACTGGTAACTCTACAGAAGAAGCTTGACCTAGTGTGTGACCTTGAGAAGTTGAGTGGCTCTATACGACCAGCGTGCCACTTTCACCCATATTGCCTGTGCCAAGAGAGGTGAATGTGCCTTCCTCGACCCTGTTATTCACCTCTAACCTCAACTCTACCGCCTTTACCCTCTTATGGAATAAAGGCAGTTTCGCTGACCCAAGAGTAACAGACTGACTCTTCCACCTTAAGAAGTTGAACTAGAAGTGACCTATGATGTGAACCAAGTAAATGATGGTGGAGGTGAATTCCAACGTTATAGAAGTTTTATTTTATACTTTATTTAAAACATTTCAATACAAGGTGGAAATTATATTAAAAGGTACATGAAATGAGTTAAATCACAAATCCCCAAATTACCTAAACAAAAATGACTACACCATACAAAAGTGTTCTGAACCCTGTCACTCCACACGCCATACTAGACCCAGTTATACCAGAATGATATACCTGTAAAGGCTTAAACTTTTGTCACAAATTCACCCCTCCACCCACAAAATAATATAACCATCACCAACCAGATTGCATCTTAACTTGACATTAAAGGATACACAGTAATTATACTATCATGAGTGATACAGTAACACCATAGACACAAAAATTATTAATAACAATATTAACAATGGGATATGTGGAAATTTATTTGGTCCCTAAAGTTCCACAGGACAGATACGATGTACGAAGGGGTCCCAGCATAGCCGTAATGGGACGGCTGAGCTGGGAGGCCCTTAAACCCTCCCAAACAAACAGCATTCTCTCTAGTTGGTGGGGATTGTTGGTAAGCTTATTTAATTTATAGATTTACCCTTCAGGGAAGGAGTAGGTAGTTTTACTGGTAGTACACTAATATTAGGATTATTGAGGTAACTATAGATAATAATAATGTAGACCTAAGACCTTAACATAGGTAGTAATAGGCCGATAATGTAGGCAAACACTAGGTTAAGTTAGCTAGGGAGAACTGGCAGCCCTAGCTTGAATGACGAGGTGCGGGTCTCAAAGACACAAAAGCTCGTTCTTCTTAAGACAGACACCAACTGGACAAGACGTGCCGTGATCAGCAGATGGCGCCTCCCATGTGTCTTCACATTTGAGACCTGGGGAAATCTGGTAGAGGCACCTCGATGTACCATAGATGACCTCCGTCGGGCCCATACAGTAAGACAAGACCTCCATTTTATCTCGTAGATTTCTGGCCAGTGTCTGAGGAGATTGTGAGTGAGTTTGATCTGTGGGCCCGGTGCAACAGGCAGTGCATGCCCAGTAAGTGCAAGTGTCTCAGGGCAGTCTGGAAGCTAGTGTCCGTGTCTGCATAGTTATACTAGGGGATACATACCCTCTTGGTTATAGGAATTTCAGAGGTGCAGGCAGGACACTAATAACGATTGAATATTGCAGGAATTAAGGCTCCCGGTTGCACGTGGTTTCTGAGGGGAAGTCCAAAGGGGCTAAGGCTAAGCTTAGGGAAGTTGAAGATCAGGATATATGCTGCAACACCAAGTAAGCTAGTCCTTTATATGTGCATGCAGGCGAGTTTCTTGCAACATCAATCATTTGTGAAAATCTGTCCCATAAGCCACTTGTGAGGCTGAGGTACCCACCTCAGAGCTCGGTGTCAACAGAGTTTGCCAGGGTAGGCGACTCACTTGGAGGCAGTCCACACAAATTTTCACAGGATACATGTCTTTACTTAACACAATGTCACTTCAACCTGGTGAAAGAAAATACACTTCAAATGATTAATATTTCTAAGAAGGTTGCAACAATGAATGTCAACAAGCTCCCGCTTCACACACGGAGGGCCCGAGTTCGATTCCCGGCGGGTGGAAACATTTCGACACGTTTCCTTACACCTGTTGTCCTGTTCACCTAGCAGCAAATAGGTACCTGGGTGTTTACCTGGAGTTTACCTGGAGAGAGTTTCGGGGGTCAACGCCCCCGCGGCCCGGTCTGTGACCAGGCCTCCTGGTGGATCAGCCCCTGATCAACCAGGCTGTTGCTGCTGGCTGCACGCAAACCAACGTACGAGCCACAGCCCGGCTGATCAGGAACTGACTTTAGGTGATTGTCCAGTGCCAGCTTGAAGACTGCCAGGGGTCTGTTGGTAATCCCCCTTATGTATGCTGGGAGGCAGTTGAACAGTCTCGGGCCCCTGACACTTATTGTATGGTCTCTTAACGTGCTAGTGACACCCCTGCTTTTCATTGGGGGGATGGTGCATCGTCTGCCAAGTCTTTTGCTTTCGTAGTGAGTGATTTTCGTGTGCAAGTTCGGTACTAGTCCCTCTAGGATTTTCCAGGTGTATATAATCATGTATCTCTCCCTCCTGCGTTCCAGGGAATACAGGTTTAGAAACCTCAAGCGCTCCCAGTAATTGAGGTGTTTTATCTCCGTTATGCGGGCCGTGAAAGTTCTCTGTACATTTTCTAGGTCGGCAATTTCACCTGCCTTGAAAGGTGCTGTTAGAGTGCAGCAATATTCCAGCCTAGATAGAACAAGTGACCTGAAGAGTGTCATCATGGGCTTGGCCTCCCTAGTTTTGAAGGTTCTCATTATCCATCCTGTCATTTTTCTAGCAGATGCGATTGATACAATGTTATGGTCCTTGAAGGTGAGATCCTCCGACATAATCACTCCCAGGTCTTTGACGTTGGTGTTTCGCTCTATTTTGTGGCCAGAATTTGTTTTGTACTCTGATGAAGATTTAATTTCCTCATGTTTACCATATCTGAGTAATTGAAATTTCTCATCGTTGAACTTCATATTGTTTTCCGCAGCCCACTGAAAGATTTGGTTGATGTCCGCCTGGAGCCTTGCAGTGTCTGCAATGGAAGACACTGTCATGCAGATTCGGGTGTCATCTGCAAAGGAAGACACGGTGCTGTGGCTGACATCCTTGTCTATGTCGGATATGAGGATGAGGAACAAGATGGGAGCTAGTACTGTGCCTTGTGGAACAGAGCTTTTCACCGTAGCTGCCTCGGACTTTACTCTGTTGACGACTACTCTCTGTGTTCTGTTAGTGAGGAAATTATAGATCCATCGACCGACTTTTCCTGTTATTCCTTTAGCACGCATTTTGTGCGCTATTACGCCATGGTCACACTTGTCGAAGGCTTTTGCAAAGTCTGTATATATTACATCTGCATTCTTTTTGTCTTCTAGTGCATTTAGGACCTTGTCGTAGTGATCCAATAGTTGAGACAGACAGGAGCGACCTGTTCTAAACCCATGTTGCCCTGGGTTGTGTAACTGCTGGGTTTCTAGATGGGTGGTGATCTTGCTTCTTAGGACCCTTTCAAAGATTTTTATGATATGGGATGTTAGTGCTATTGGTCTGTAGTTCTTTGCTATTGCTTTACTGCCCCCTTTGTGGAGTGGGGCTATGTCTGTTGTTTTTAGTAACTGAGGGACGACCCCTGTGTCCATGCTCCCTCTCCATAGGATGGAAAAGGCTCGTGATAGGGGCTTCTTGCAGTTCTTGATGAACACAGAGTTCCATGAGTCTGGCCCTGGGGCAGAGTGCATGGGCATGTCATTTATCGCCTGTTCGAAGTCATTTGGCGTCAGGATAACATCGGATAGGCTTGTGTTAATCAAATTTTGTGGCTCTCTCATAAAAAATTCATTTTGATCTTCGACTCTCAGTCTGGTTAGCGGCTTGCTAAAAACTGAGTCATATTGGGACTTGAGTAGCTCACTCATTTCCTTGCTGTCATCTGTGTAGGACCCATCTTGTTTAAGTAGGGGCCCAATACTGGACGTTGTTCTCGATTTTGATTTGGCATAGGAGAAGAAATACTTTGGGTTTCTTTCGATTTCATTTATGGCTTTTAGTTCTTCCTGCGATTCCTGACTCCTAAAGGATTCTTTTAGCTTAAGTTCGATGCTTGCTATTTCTCTGACCAGTGTCTCCCTACGCATTTCAGATATATTGACCTCTTTTAGCCGCTCTGTTATTCTTTTCCGTCGCCTGTAAAGGGAGCGCCTGTCTCTTTCTATTTTACATCTACTCCTCCTTTTTCTTAGAGGAATAAACCTTGTGCATACATCGAGTGCCACCGAGTTAATCTGTTCTAGGCATAAGTTGGGGTCTGTGTTGCTTAGTGTATCTTCCCAGCTTATATCGGTTAGGACTTGGTTTACTTGGTCCCACTTTATGTTTTTGTTATTGAAGTTGAATTTGGTGAATGCTCCCTCGTGACTAGTCTCATTTTGTCGGTCTGAGGCTCCACGCATACATGTCTGAACCTCAATTATGTTGTGATCTGAGTATATTGTTTTTGATATGGTGACATTTCTTATCAGATCATCATTGTTAGTGAAGATGAATCGTGAGAATGATGTACATAGCCTATGTTAGGTCCTTAATTGATTATGCTGCTCCCATGTTGATATTAGCTAGAGAAAGTTCCCTCCGACCCTTGGAGTTAATGCAAAATGAAGCTCTCAGGACTATTCTTGGCTGTCCCAGATCTACAAAAGTTCTTAACATGAGGAAGGAGCTTGGTATTTCTAGAATCAGTGATAGGATTGTTGAAATTAACACTGTACTCGGTATTAGAATGTTGAGAAACGAACCAGACACTGTCACAGTGAATCTTACCAAGTGTCTAGAGGTAAATACACACAGATCTAAATGGATTGTGAAAACGTGCAATTGCAATAAGTTTTATAACCTGCATGAACTGTATCACTGTAGGCAACAAGAGCATTTCACCCCTCCATGGAAGATGTGTTCATTTAATATCACATACCTACAAGTCCCTCCGAAGAAGCTCATTGCTAGTAATCCCTTCCTTAAATCTCTTGTTAGAGCAACTGCTCAAGAAGAAATTTTTCGCCTAGCTGGTAGTAATAAGTTATCACAAGTTATATACACTGATGGATCTAAACAGGAGTCTTCTGGCAGGGCTGCATCTGCTCTTGTTGCCACCTCCCTAGTTAAGAACGATAATAAATTTGTTGAGTTAGGCATGAGAATTAACAACTGGGCGTCTACACTGCAAACTGAATTGTTTGCAATCCTAATGGCGCTAAAGCTAACCTATGACACTGAGCTTGACTCTATCATCATTACTGATTCTATGTCATCATTGAAGGCTCTTGGCTCATATAATGACTCCAACAACATGCTCATTGGGGAAGCCAGGTATAGATACTCAAAAATTAGGGACAAAGGAATTAATGTACAATTGCTATGGATCCCATCACACATTGGATTACTCCTTCATGATAAAGTTGATATGTTAGCCAAGAAGAGTATCCAGAAGGAGAACGTAGAATATAACTTTGGTATAACTGTGTCTAGCATTAGGAATAATATTAGGAGAGAAGTAAATAATGAAGATGATTGTTATAGGAATGCAGTTAGAAGCCTGAGTAGATCTATAACCCACTATGATAACATGAACGTAGATAAGTATGTTTATGGAGCAACTTGCAATGTGAACAGACTGACTGATGTTGTAGTGGCCAGGCTTAGGCTTGGTTACAAGTATTTCTGGCAGTTTGGGAGACACACAGATGATGATCAAACTAAATGTAAATTATGTGATCAGGCATATGGTCACTCTCTTGAACACTATGTGCTTAATTGTCCACTTATTGAGGAATACAGAGACAGACAGTATAATAACCTATGTGACATGTCAAGATATCTTATTAATGAAAATAAGATACCAGATATACTAAGCAAATTTCCTAAATTTGCTTGTAACAGATAAGTGAACTATAGATATGTAGATATAAATCCATATGTATTCCTGTTAACCCTTTGGGGCCTAGTTCCTAGGCCTTTTGTGTATCCATATGCTCTCGCGCTACCGTCCACAGGATGGATATGGGGTGCACAATAAACTAGCCACTTCGGTGGCAAAATCTAATCTAAATCTAGTGAAGATGAGGTCTAGTGTATTCTCCAGTCTAGTAGGCTCTATTATTTGCTGGTTTAAATTGAATTTTGTGCAGAGATTTAAAAGCTCGTGTGAGTGTGAGTTTTCATCAGAGCTGCCTCCTGGTGTTATTACTGCAACAATATTATTTGCTATATTCCTCCATTTTAGGTGCCTTAAGTTGAAATCCCCCAGGAGCAAGATGTTGGGTGCAGGAGCTGGAAGATTTTCCAGACAGTGGTCAATTTTTAACAGCTGTTCCTGGAATTGCTGGGATGTTGCATCCGGAGGCTTGTAGACTACCACAATGACTAGGTTTTGGTTCTCGACCTTTACTGCTAAAACTTCCACTACATCATTTGAGGCATTTAGCAGTTCTGTGCAAACAAGTGACTCTGCAATGTACAGGCCAACCCCCCCCTTTTGCCTGTTCACTCTGTCACATCTGTATAGGTTGTAACCTGGGATCCATATTTCGTTGTCCAAGTGATCCTTTATGTGGGTCTCAGTGAAAGCCGCGAACATTGCCTTTGCCTCTGCAAGCAGTCCACGGATGAAAGGTATTTTGTTGTTTGTTGCTGGCTTTAGACCCTGTATATTTGCAAAGAAGAATGTTATCGGACTGGTGGTATTGTTGGTACTGGGGGGGGATTTTTTTTCCGGCATTAGTATCTGTATCTGTTGGTTTGGAGTGGAGGCCATTGTTGCAATAGAAACACAGGCCTTATCTCTAGGCTTTATTGAACATAGAATCTTCATAGTACTTCTGCAACAACAAAATATAATGACTAGTACATCTAATAATGGCTTCTACATGGATGGTGATGTCTTGCATATGTCAAGAGAAAAGTTATAACTACAGGCCACATATTTAAACTCACCATGTAATCTGCATCGGTGATAAATGGATAAAGTAGGAGAGAATCACACACCATATGTTGGTGCCCATGACGCACGCCAAACTGTTGTTGTTGTTAAGGGCCCCTAGAGGTGGTGCAGTATTATCCTGCTGCTGCTCCCCACAGGACCAGTATCACTACAATCTCCCCCTTCTAAAATATCAGAGACAGTAATCTCCCAAACTGTTAGGTGGGCGACGTACACGTCCCGACCTTCGTAGCCCTTGAGCCTCTTCACCAGGTTCGATATTTTCCAGCGGGGTTTGATTAACTGCTGGAGCAGAATCCTCTATTTCCATAGGGGTAGTCTCAAGGGGCTTTCCAGGAGAAAACGAAGCATCTTTCACATCTATTGGTGTATCTTGAGATTCCACACTAATAGGGATTTCAACTGGGGCTAAATGTCTTGTAGATACTGTAGTCTCTTCACCATTTTGGTAGCGAATGTGGGCGTAATGTGGATTAGCTTGCAGGAGCTCTACCTCTTCCACTAAAGGATCCGTCTTGTTCATCCTACGGTGACTCTTCAGGAGAACGGGTCCAGGATGACATAACCAAGTGGGCACGGAGGCTCCCGTAGAGGAACGACGTGAATAGTTGAGGAGTCTTTCATGAGGGGTTGCATTAGTAGCTGTGCACAGCAGTGATCTAATAGAGTGAAGTGCATCAGGTAGGACAGTTTGCCAGTGTTGAACAGGTAGATTGCGCGACTTTAATGTCATTGTAACTGCCTTCCATATAGTACCATTGAACCGCTCCACTTGACCATTGCCTTGAGGGTTGTAGCTTGTTGTTCTGCTGCAGGCAATACCTTTGCTAGCCAAAAACTCCTGAAGTTCGTTACTCATGAACGAGGATCCCCTGTCTGAATGGATATAAGCTGGCATACCAAAAATAGAGAACAACTGTGAAAGACAACTAATAACAGTTGAAGCAGCCATATTTGCACAGGGGAATACAAAGGGAAACCTTGAATATTCATCTACTATGTTAAGGAAATACCTATTCTGATTTGTGCTTGGTAGAGGTCCTTTGAAATCTATATTCAATCTTTCGAAAGGCTGGGTGGATTTTATGAGATGAGTCTTCTCTGGCTGATGAAAGTTTGGCTTGCACTCTGCACATACTCTGCATGCTCTGATCACTTGTCGCACATCTTCCACTGAGTAGGGCATGTTCTTTGATTTGACAAAATGGTACAGGCGTGTAACTCCTGGGTGACACAAAGCCTTGTGGAGAGCTGAGAGTGATTGCAAATCATGACATGCTGCTCCACAGTGGGACCTAGAGAATGCATCAGGTGAGATGTTCTCTTGACCCGGTCGGTACAGAATATCAAAGTCATAACACGATAGTTCCATCCTCCAGCGTAATATCTTGTCATTCTTTATCCTACTTTTGTGCCTCTTGTCGAACATATACATCACGGACCGTTGGTCAGTCCTTATGGTGAAATTTCTACCAGTTAAATAATGCCTCCAGTGGCGAACTGCTTCTATGATGGCCTGGGCTTCCTTTTCTACAGCAGCATAACATTTCTCTGATCCTTGAAAAGTTCTCGAAAAGAAGGCTACTGGTCGTCCTGCCTGAGATAAGACTGCAGCAATGGCAATGTCAGATGCATCCGTTTCCACTTCGAATGGTAGGGACTCATCAATGGCTTGAACTACTGAGTTTTCAATGTCCTGTTTGAGAGTATGGAAAGCGGCTTCTGCTTCCTTTGTCACAGGAAATGTGGTAGCACTCAATGGGCGGACTTTACTTGAATAGTTGTAGATCCATTGTGAGTAATAAGCAAAGAGACCAAGAGTTCTTCGGAGTGACTTTTTGTCTTGAGGCATTGGAAGTTCCCGTAGAGGTCGTAGTCGTTCAGGGTCTGGGAATATTGAACCTCCTTCCACTACATAACCAAGGATGCTAAGCCTTTTAGTTGAAAAAGTGCACTTTTCCTCATTGTAACTGATATTTTTCTTCTTGGCGGCTTCCAAAAACTTATCAAGGTTTGCATCATGTTCCTCCTGGGTCTTGCCACAAATGGTAACATTATCTAAATACGCGTAAGTTCCCATGAGTTGCTCTTCCTGAATGAGTGAATCCATAATTCGTTGGAAGCAGGCTACCCCATTGGTGACTCCAAAAGGGACTCTGGTAAACTGATACAGGCCATCACTAGCCTGAAACGCTGTGTATGGTTTATCTTCATTCCTTATAGGGACTTGATGATAGGCACTCTGCAGATCAATTGTGCTAAACACGTAGTACTGAGCAATTTTGTTCACTGTATCGTCAATTCGAGGTAGAGGGTACCCATCAAGAAGTGTAAATTTGTTGATTGTCTCAGAGTAATCGATAGCCAGTCTCCGTTTCCTATAACCATCTTTAACAACAACAACCTGTGCACGCCAAGGGGAATCACTCGGTTCTATAATACCCTCCTTCAGCAGCCTCTGAGTTTCTTTCTCAATGAACATCCGATCCTCATAAGAATAGCGGCGTGACTTAGCTGATATAGGATGGCAATCCGCGGTAAGATTTGCAAACAGCTTTGGTGGGTCTACCCTTAAAGTGCTAAGCCCACAGACAACAAGAGGAGGCAGTTCACCTCCATATGTTAAGGTGACACTACCATGCAGCTTCTGAAAGTCCTGACCAAGGATAACATCAGAGCACAGTTGTGGCAGAATAGCTAAATGTACATCTTGATAATCCTTTCCATTAACTCTGAGATTTACCTTACAAAACCCTAAGGTCTGAATAGAGAGAGATGTTGATGCCATGGAAACGGTACCTGATGAGTGATGTAGAGTCAAGGAGAGCCGTTTAACTAAGTCAAGGTTGATGAAACTCTCTGAGCTGCCACTATCAATAAGACCATCTACTTCTGTTCCTTTGATGAATACTTTCACAACTGCCTTTGACAGTGAATTTGGAGTAGCCGCAGAAGTCACTGTTGCTAGAGTCGCATGATCACTGGAATGTGTGGAGGCACTAGCTCTTGTTGATGCAATAGCACGACATACTTTAGCAAAGTGACCTTTCTTGTGGCATTTATGGCACATTGCTTCACGAGCAGGACACTTTGGACGTGGATGTCTTGAAAAACCACAAAAGAAACACACCGTACCTGCTGCTGCTGTCACTGAGGCAGGTTCCCCAGTAACTTCATTGCAAGAGTCTTGGTCAGGAATTGCAGCACTTACCACTCGAGAAGGCTGAGTGGTACTGTATACTTCAGAATTCTTCTGGGCTGAATCTAGAGCTCTTGCCTGGTCAAAGGCAGCGGCTAAGTCGAGAGTTTTATTCTCCAATAAACGCTGCCTTATTATTGGTGATTGCAGGCCACTGATAAAAGCATCCCTGATGGACTCTTCACAATACTGAGCAGCTGTCACTGCTTGGAAGTGACAGTCCTTACCTAAAATTTTCAGTGCTTGAAAGTATTCCTCTAAGGACTCATCAATCTGCTGGCGGCGAGTTGCAGGCGATAGCGTGCAAAGATTTCATTTGTAGGTTTAATATACTGAGACTTGAGGGTTTTGATAGCATCTTCGTAGGTATTACACTCAGAAATAGCCTCATATATCTTAGGTGACACAAAATTGATGAGCAGACTTAGTTTATCTATATCTTCTTTAGGAAGGGCTCCCAAGAAGTTTTCGAAAGTCTTAAACCAGTGCTTCCATTCCTGAGCAGCCGTTGATAAGCTGGGGTCACAGTCTAGCCTCTCAGGTTTCAGTAAACGCTCCATGTTGTGATGTAGTCTAGCGCAGGATCACCACCAGGTAGCCCAGGATTCTATGTTCAATAAATTGTTGCGATAGAAACACAGGCCTTATCTCTAGGCTTTATTGAACATAGAATCTTCATAGTACTTCTGCAACAACAAAATATAATGACTAGTACATCTAATAATGGCTTCTACAGGGATGGTGATGTCTTGCATATGTCAAGAGAAAAGTTATAACTACAGGCCACATATTTAAACTCACCATGTAATCTGCATCGGTGATAAATGGATAAAGTAGGAGAGAATCACACACCATATGTTGGTGCCCATGACGCACGCCAAACTGTTGTTGTTGTTAAGGGCCCCTAGAGGTGGTGCAGTATTATCCTGCTGCTGCTCCCCACAGGACCAGTATCACTACAGCCATCGACTGTGGTTCCACTCCAGGAATGACTGGATTTGGTGTACGATTTCTGCCATTTCCTGCCAGTTTTTTTTCCTTCCTGGCATTAAAAAACCTCTCCCTCTTGAGTGGCTGTGGCTACCCAGGTTTTCCCATGGCCTGGATGTTTTGTATCTTTTTGTCCCCTTTAGATGGTATGCCTGGCAATTTAAGTTATAGCACAGTCTTTCCTGTACTGAAGAGGTACACATTTCAGGGTGAAAAAGCTTACAGGAAGGGAGTTTGCATTTTCCTGTTGTCATATGGGCATGGCATTTTCTAGGGTGGTCATAGTTGCATGTCCCATCTGTTTTTCCAGATTTCCCATGCCAGCAGATACCAAGTGCATAGTATGTGCACAGGCTTGGTTTCCGCTTGCCTTGGGTTTCTGTGACTGTATTCCCTGTTGGTGCATGTTTCCCTGTCTTACTTCTATCATCCCTAGCACCAACAATGGAGCTCCCACCAGTTGTTTTTGGTAATTTATCCTCAGTATTGCTATTGGAGTCCTCTTGTTTGCTATTTCCTGCGGTATTTCTAGTTTGCAATATTGGTTTTATCTTATCTTTGACTACACTTGTTTCCCTACTATGGCTCCTGTCCCCTATGAGGTCATTTATATGTATTCCTTCCTGCGTATAATTCCCGACTACCTGGACAAAATCTCCAGCTTCACCATTACTGTCTCCCAGGACAGCACCTCCTGCTTCACCATTACTGTCTCCCAGGACAGTATCTCCAGCTTCACCATTACTGTCTCCCAGGACAGTATCTCCAGCTTCACCATTTCTGTCTCCCAGGACAGCACCTCCAGCTTCACCATTTCTGTCTCCCAGGACAGCACCTCCCGCTTCACCATTACTGTCTCCCAGGACAGCACTATCAGCCCCACATTTACTGACTACCAGGACATCACATCCAGCCTTACAGTTTGTGACTACATGGCCAGTATCAAGGGCAGTACCATTCAGCCCAGACTTTTTATGTTCCCATCTGTTGTAGAAAGCTTCCAGGTTTTCTATGAAAGCAGCTTTGATGTTGTCCTCTTTTAATACCCTTGTGATTTTAGTCCACAGATTTTCCTCATTTGGGCATACCCAAAAGCACTTCCCTGTTTTAATACTGCTTGTAGCTAGTTCTTGGATATCTGCACAATGGGCGTGACACCAATTTCCACAAAAATGACAATTTATCCATGTGGAAGCCCGTTTGTTTGACTGACCACAGACTACACACAGCTTCATAATGATTTGAATGGTTGATTTACTGCAATTCTACTAGCAACCTCTTGAATATTCTATTAATAACCTCCTTAAATGAAGCTCTAGCTATTTGTATTTCTGTTTCTAACTGTTTTTGTATATTGGACAGCTTATCGTCACGTTCCTGATTTTTAATGTTTGTGTTTATAGGGCGCCTACAACCCCATCCATTTACAGTCTGCTTTATTGTCCAACGAAACCGTTTGAAACCAGTCCCGGGTTCGGACCAGTCAAGGGTTCGGACCAGTCAAGGGTTCGGACTAGTCGATCTGATCTGATCAGTGGGTCACTTATTTAAACATACTGGTCGGTGATTTGAGCTAGCACATGAAGGCTCTACTGGAAATTATCTACCCGAGTAATATGTGATTTGACTGATACAAAAGTATAACTTGCGTGTTGAAGAAAACGGTGACTGCTGGCACTCCTACAATGACGAACGGTCGACCTCCACCCTTGTTTATCAATTGCTGTATCTAGCTTTTCTATTTTTTTTTTCTGTCTCCACCACAATAAATGCTATATTATCACTATAGTTGACTGGTGCAAATTTTGGAGGAAGGACGCTTTTTCTGTAGTAATAATTGCTTCTCGTTGTGTATATTGCGACCGCTGGTAACTACAGGTTATATGAAATTCACAGTAACGTCTGGTATTTCAAGAAAAAGAAACTAATGAAAGACACTCCACTCCACTAAGTACCATTATAATACTGGTTAGTTGCTACTACAACACTGTATTCTGCTATTCACTGGTATCACTAGATTATATGCGAGTACACTAGCAAGCCAGGAAGATTATTAAAAACAGCTGACCTGTGGTAAGTTTCTGGCGACTTCTGGCACCTGCCTCTATAGGCTTATCACTTCATTTACAAATTCACCTGTTTTCAAATGACACTTTAGCCTTTATCATCAATATACTAGGGAGCCACTGTAGTATACACTATACACTATGTATACTCAATGTTATCAGGGAGACTTTCTTTCCTCTGACACGAAAAGTTCAATTATTATTATTTTTTTCACCCGGGACACAGGCCTATGATTCCCCTCTGGCAGTAGACTGGCAGTCGACTGGTGTGGGTCGCATCCTGGGGGACAAGATTAAGGACCCCAATGGAAATAAGTTAGACAGTCCTCGATGACGCACTGACTTTCTTGGGTTATCCTGGGTGGCTAGCCCTCTGGGTTAAAAATCCGAACGAAATCTTATCTTATCTTATCTTATCTAACTCCCAAAGGCAACTTATGTGCAATTACCTTAGCATGTAAACTCTATTCATCCAACATAGTATATAAATAAGAACTTTATGTTATGAAAAACATCACAGAATACAAAGGTATAAAGTATAAACTGCAGCCATGTAGCGGCTACACGCAAAATTCCACATACTTCCCTAACACAGATAAAATTAAACAACTTTTTGTGACAACTGCACCTAAACACAACTCACATCATATGACTTAAGACTGCTATGTACATAGATAACAACATAATAATAAATCTAATTTGAATAAATCACAGTTGATAAATCCGCCTTAACATATCAGGCATAAGTGAGTAATTCTCATTGTATAGGTCTGTGTCCAACTTGTATGCGGTCTCATCTTTCCACATACGCTTATTACCTACACATTAGAGAGTACAACACACTGGACAAGCAACTGTCCATCACTTCCAACACAATATACTGCCCTACTCCTCACTCTGCACAGTGATAAAGGAAAAGACCCCCCCATTTATACCTTATCCATTATTCACTACTACCTTGAAGGAAAATGAGGACTATATGAATGGTGTATAGTCCATGACACAAGAAACTGGCCAGCTCCACAGGTGCTTGTGCCCGTGGTCCATACATTATTCACTCACGCATCACTCATCCAACACACACGCAAACATTTGTTGTCATCCATTACCAGGGAGGCGACCCTGTTTTCACCCATGACTTCCCTACCCACAGCAACACTTTCCAGTCGTACCCTCCCCTCCCTCTTACATTACAAGTCTAATAAAACCTGTAACATAAGTTGCCTATATCCCTCTGAAATTTCTCTCCCACCTCCTCCCATAAATTTCCTTATTTCTACATACTGTTTTATAGAATGTTACCGCTAGCACCCTCCTCTTCACCTCACTAACCTGTTTCCCCCGCAATCCCCAAGCTATATATATATATATTCTACCATAATGTACCCCACAGCTCTGATGACACTCATCCCACTCCCCATGTCGAGACTTAATGCTCTCAATACAGAAATTCCTTGACCTCCTATCCTATATATCACCCTATTTAATCACCCCTTGACATTTCTTAGTCCTTCACAAAAATATACTACATGAAACGCCAACTCCTCCCCACCACATATCCAGCACACCCCTCCGTCAACCACTCGTCCATCCCATAGAACCACACCCGACGGTAAAATGCCATGCAGAAAACGATATATTACGTCCCTAACAAGAGGTTGCAACCTCATCCTATGCAACCTATTCCATATACTTCCCCATGCATATGTGGGAAAAATTTCCTCTACAGGCGCTACAACCCTCCCCACTAACAATCTGCACAACCTACCTATTTTGATCTTCCCCAGCTCTCGATCCCACACCATAGCTCTGAAAACGGTTTCACACTCACGCAGCTCAACTCCTATATACATCCGTGTCAATCTCTTATGGATCCTGGCCAAACCCCCCCACCCACACCTTCCCTCATCACCTCCCTTTTAATGAAGACACATTTGACCCTCCGCTTTAAGTCCAGCAATCCCAACCATCCCTGGCACACAGGTAACATTACCACATCCCTTTTAAGACAATCACAGCCCAAACCCCACAAGAATTTAAAAACCCTCCTAAGTATGTTCGTTATTGCCGGCCCAGTTAATGGGAACACGGCTGCCACCTGCCATACTTAGATTTAGATTTTGCCACCGAAGTGGCTAGTTTATTGTGCACCCCATATCCATCCTGTGGACGGTAGCGCGAGAGCATATGGATACACAAAAGGCCTAGGAACTAGGCCCCAAAGGGTTAACAGGAATACATATGGATTTATATCTACATATCTATAGTTCACTTATCTGTTACAAGCAAATTTAGGAAATTTGCTTAGTATATCTGGTATCTTTGCTATACAGTAAGACGTTAATAACAATGGCATGCTGCTCAAGGGTCAAATGATAAGGTCACAATGCACCCAAGCATCCCTGAATCCTGTCTACCATCCTAATCAAGTTTTCCATGCGTGCCACAGTCAGATCGTCCACATAGGTAAGACCGCAAACTTTTAACGAATTCACCTGCATCCTCAAGACTGCCCTACCCCACTCAACCCTTCCTGCCCAAGCTCCTAACCCCATGACCATGGACTTGTCTGAATTCACCCTCATACCAGTTGCCCCTGCAAACATTTGTACTACCCTATCTACTCCAAAGTTTAGATAGCTGAGCAAGTTACAGAGGTAATGAACTCACAATTTACAAAGGTAATGAACTCAATTTACGAAGGTAATGAACTCACAATTTACAAAGGTAATGAACTCCAGGTAGGTCTAGTCACAATCATGACAAGTTACAAAGGTATTTACAGATTACAGAGGTACGTAATGGGTCCAGGGACTGGGCCCCCAAAGTTCTGATAGCTGAACTAGGTACAAAGGTAATGAACTCACAAGTTACAAAGGTAATGAATCCTGTAAGAATGGTTACTTATGTTTATACATGGCTACAATCATGGACAAATTACAGAGTAATGAGCAATTCACACTTCGACACCCGGTCACAACTGTAATGAGTTATTGGTGCAAATATTGATTGAGTCACACACACATACACACAACAATCAATATTTGCACCAATAACTCATTACAGTTGTGACCGGGTGTGGAAGTGTGAATTGCTCATTACTCTATAATTTGTTCATGATTGTAGCCATGTATAAACATAAGTAACCATTCTTACAGGATTCATTACCTTTGTAACTTGTGAGTTCATTACCTTTGTACCTAGTTCAGCTATCAGAACTTTGGGGGCCCAGTCCCTGGACCCATTACGTACCTCTGTAATCTGTAAATATCTTTGTAACTTGTCATGATTGTGACTAGACCTACCTGGAGTTCATTACCTTCGTAAATTGTGAGTTCATTACCTTTGTAAATTGTGAGTTCATTACCTTTGTAAATTGTGAGTTCATTACCTCTGTAACTTGCTCAGCTATCTAAACTTTGGAGTCCAGTCCCTGGACCAATTATGTACCTCTGTAATCTTTTGACTACCGCCCACAGGATGGGTATGGGGTGCATAATAAACATATTAAACTAACTAACTATCTAATGTATCCATTGACATCCCCACCCTAAGCAGAACAGTAGTATCATCTACATACCCTTTTAAGACTGGCCAAACCCTCGCAACCCCACTCCCTGCTCCCTCTTCATTACACATACGCTGCTCCACCAATCTATAAAAGGGATCCTATATGCACGCAAACAATAACTGACATAGGACACCCCTGCCTAAGGGGGCAGTAGGGCAAATTTCCGCGCGCGCTCACCGAAAAATCGAAAAAATATGGAAATTGAGTTATATATACTGAAAAATAGCTCAACTCTTTGGCAACACAATGGTACCAGAATGAATGTTCTACGACGTTTCTACAAGAAATTATAGTCATTTATATCAGGTATGGTGACGGCGATGTTGGTAGCGAGTCTGCTAACGGCCCATATATTTTTTGGAGTTTTTTCCTTGTTTTTTATCGCCTTTTCTTGCATTATTCTTTCTAATATAATAACTGACTATTTGGCATCATAAAACAGTAGGTGGGGCTTATCCATAGACTTAGAGACAACCAGGAACCAGACGGGAACGCTCGGCAGTGTTCCAGCGCCTGAGGTACCAGCAGGAATCAGTAAGTAAGTAAGTAATCACTTCATTATTACGCTTATATCAGCTTATATATCAACTCTACGGCTTATTTGTCTATCAGAATTGATGTAATATGATATAATAAACACTCTAAATAACATACAAACATGTTATATATTCTAGAGTGAATAAAATAGGCCATAATATGGCGAAAGACCATCGGGAATATTTCGATATTATTGGAGTTACACCTCTTCATGTCGTATTCTTTGGACTCTGAGTAAGAGAAAACGGTGTTTTGAGGATAACTACACTAGAACATCAGTTTACTAAGAAATACACCCAAACAAACGCGATTTTCGCGATTTTTTTTTTTTGAGACGGGGGCCGGCCGGCGCTCCCGGCCGATATCTCGAAAGAAACTTATTCACCTAATGTCCAAAATTCTTCCTTTATTACTTAATTAAATGGAATATAATACTCACAGAAATTGTAGAATAATGATTTCTCTATTTTCCGGTTGACAAATTTTGGAAATATTCCAAATACTTTGGGAGTTATGTGGGAGTAAAGGGCAGATTTTTTTGCAATATTCCAGGAACTAACAAACTTTATTTTTTTTTGTGAAATAAGGATAAGTTTATTTAGAGAAAAGGGCTCAACGAATATTAGTATAAGCATTGTTCTCTCGGCACCAATTGTCCAAACAACCTTACGTAGTCCCATATAAGAGAAAATTTGGCCACAAGGGCATTTTCCGTAAATCAGTCTTTTCTCAGTTGTTGTTTGAAGTATATTTTTGATAAATATTTTCAAGAAAGAGTGAAAACACTTTGTCTTGTTCACCAAAACTGGAGAAAATCGGACGGTAAACAAAAGAGTTACAGATTTTGCCCTGTAGCACCCTAAGTCCCCTGCCCATTTCAATCTTCCCACCCAATCGACCATTAATCTGTACCCTCGCCATTGCACCTCGGTACAATGCCTCAGCCCAACCCACTATTTCTTCTCCAAACCCCTGTCCCCTGAGGATGGCTCTCAATGCTTCTGGGTCCAATCTATCATGTGCCCCTTGCCAATCCAGTACCGCCAAACCTCCCCCTCCCCCCTTTTGCCTCCACAAAATCCCTATGTAACCAATGCCCCTCCACCATAGACCTCACGAAATAGCAAAATAAAATTAACAAAATCAGATGAACCCCAACTCCCACCAACAGAAACAGCAAACAGACTCAATGATTTCTTCTCCACTATTACCTGGAGACCTGGAGAGAGTTCCGGGGGTCAACGCCCCCGTGGCCCGGTCTGTGACCAGGCCTCCAGGTGGATCAGAGCCTGATCAACCAGGCTGTTGCTGCTGGCTGCACGCAAACCAACGTATGAGCCACAGCCCGGCTGGTCAGGAACTGACTTTAGGTGCTTGTCCAGTGCCAGCTTGAAGACTGCCAGGGGTCTGTTGGTAATCCCCCTTATGCCGACCTAGAAAATGTACAGAGAACTTTCACTGCGCGCATAACGGAGATAAAACACCTCAATTATTGGGAGCGCTTGAGGTTCCTAAACCTGTATTCCCTGGAACGCAGGAGGGAGAGATACATGATTATATACACCTGGAAAATCCTAGAGGGACTAGTACCGAACTTGCACACGAAAATCACTCACTACGAAAGCAAAAGACTTGGCAGACGATGCACCATCCCCCCAATGAAAAGCAGGGGTGTCACTAGCACGTTAAGAGACCATACAATAAGTGTCAGGGACCCGAGACTGTTCAACTGCCTCCCAGCACACATAAGGGGGATTACCAACAGACCCCTGGCAGTCTTCAAGCTGGCACTGGACAAGCACCTAAAGTCAGTTCCAGATCAGCCGGGCTGTGGCTCGTACGTTGGTTTGCGTGCAGCCAGCAGCAACAGCCTGGTTGATCAGGCTCTGATCCACCAGGAGGCCTGGTCACAGACCGGGCCGCGGGGGCGTTGACCCCCGGAACTCTCTCCAGGTATGTATGCTGGGAGGCAGTTGAACAGTCTCGGGCCCCTGACACTTATTGTATGGTCTCTTAACGTGCTAGTGACACCCCTGCTTTTCATTGTGGGGGATGTTGCATCGTCTGCCAAGTCTTTTGCTTTCGTAGTGAGTGATTTTCGTGTGCAAGTTCGGTACTAGTCCCTCTAGGATTTTCCAGGTGTATATAATCATGTATCTCTCCCACCTGCGTTCCAGGGAATACAGGTTCAGGAACCTCAAGCACTCCCAGTGATTGAGGTGTTTTATCTCCGTTATGCACGCCGTGAAGGTTCTCTGCACATTTTCTAGGTCAGCAATTTCACCTGCCTTGAAAGGTGCTGTTAGTGTGCAGCAATATTCCAGCCTAGATAGAACAAGTGACCTGAAGAGTGTCATCATGGGCTTGGCCTCCCTAGTTTTGAAGGTTCTCATTATTATCCATCCTGTCATTTTTCTAGCAGATGCGATTGATACAATGTTATGGTCCTTGAAGGTGAGATCTACCGACATGATCACTCCCAGGTCTTTGACGTTGGTGTTTCGCTCTATTTTGTGGCCAGAATTTGTTTTGTACTCTGATGAAGATTTAATTTCCTCGTGTTTACCATATCTGAGTAATTGAAATTTCTCATCGTTGAACTTCATATTGTTTTCTGCAGCCCACTGAAAGATTCGGTTGATGTCCGCCTGGAGCCTTCCAGTGTCTGCAATGGAAGACACTGTCATGCAGATTCGGGTGTCATCTGCAAAGGAAGACACGGTGCTGTGGCTGACATCCTTGTCTATGTCGGATATGAGGATGAGGAACAAGATGGGAGCGAGTACTGTGCCTTGTGGAACAGAGCTTTTCACCGTAGCTGCCTCGGACTTTACTCTGTTGACGACTACTCTCTGTGTTCTGCTAGTGAGGAAATTATAGATCCATCGACCGACTTTACCTCTTATTCGTTTAGCACGCATTTTGTGTGCTATTACGCCATGGTCACACTTGTCGAAGGCTTTTGCAAAATCTGTATATATTACATCTGCATTCTTTTTTTCTTCTAGTGCATTTAGGACCTTGTCGTAGTGATCCAATAGTTGAGACAGACAGGAGCGACCTGTTCTAAACCCATGTTGCCCTGGGTTGTGTAACTGATGGGTTTCTAGATGGGTGGTGATCTTGCTTCTTAGGACCCTTTCAAAGATTTTTATGATATGGGATGTTAGTGCTATTGGTCTGTAGTTCTTTGCTGTTGCTTTACTGCCCCCTTTGTGAAGTGGGGCTATGTCTGTTGTTTTTAGTAACTGTGGGACGACCCCCGTGTCCATGCTCCCTCTCCATAGGATGGAAAAGGCTCATGATAGGGGCTTCTTGCAGTTCTTGATGAACACGGAGTTCCATGAGTCTGGCCCTGGGGCAGAGTGCATGGGCATGTCGTTCATCGCTTGTTCGATGTCATTTGGCGTCAGGATAACATCGGATAGGCTTGTGTTAACCAAATTTTGTGGCTCTCTCATAAAAAATTCATTTTGATCTTTGACTCTCAGTCTGGTTAGCGGCTTGCTAAAAACTGAGTCATATTGGGACTTGAGTAGCTCACTCATTTCCATTGCCAATAAAATCCCAAGCTCAGATACCCCACCCAATGACTACCTCACTGGCAACTACCCGAACACACTGTTCCTAGCTCCGACTAACCCAACTGAAGTCTCCCTTATTATCAAAACACTAAAAAACAATACAGGAGATTTATATACCTTACCACCCTTTATATACAAAAAAGCGTCACAAGTGCTATCACCAATCATTGCAACACTCTTTAATAAATCCATTGAATCCTCTACCTTCCCTACAATTCTCAAAATAGCAAGGGTCACCCCAATCCATAAAGGAGGAGACCAAACAGACTTGAATAACTATAGGCCAATATCTAACTTACACCCTCTCTCTAAAATCTTCGAAAAATTAACTCACAAGCGAATCTATTCCTATCTCATCTCCCACAACAGGCCTAATAAAAATACTAATGATGCTATTATACACGTGCTAGAACATATTTACACTGCAATCGAGAAAAAAGAAGTCCCACTGGGGATCTTCATTGACTTACGTAAAGCTTTTGATGCAGTTGACCATGACATGTTGCCCATATGACAACAGGAAAATGCAAACTCCCTTCCTGCAAGCTTTTTCACCCTGAAATGTGTACCTCTTCAGTACAGGAAAGACTGTGCTATAACTTAAATTGCCAGGCACACCATCTAAAGGGGACAAAAAGATACAAAACATCCAGGCCATGGGAGAACCTGGGTAGCCACAGCCACTCAAGAGGGAGAGGTTTTTTAGTGCCAGGAAGGAAAAAAAACTGGCAGGAAATGGCAGAAATCATACACCAAATCCAGTCATTCCTGGAGTGGAACCACAGTCGATGGCCTCCACTCCAAACCAACAGATACAGATACTAATGCCGGAAAAAAAATCCTCCCCCAGTACCAACAATACCACCAGTCCGATGACATTCTTCTTTGCAAATATACAGGGTCTAAAGCCAGCAACAAACAACAAAATACCTTTCATCTGTGGACTGCTTGCAGAGGCAAAGGCAATGTTAGTGGCTTTCACTGAGACCCACATAAAGGATCACTTTGACAACGAAATATGGATCCCAGGATACAACCTATACAGATGTGACAGAGTGAACAGGCAAAAGGGGGGGGGGTTGGCCTGTACATTGCAGAGTCACTTGTTTGCATAGAACTGCTTAATGCCTCAAGTGATGTTGTGGAAGTTTTAGCAGTAAAGGTCGAGAACCAAAACCTAGTCATTGTGGTAGTCTACAAGCCTCCGGAAGCAAAATCCCAGCAATTCCAGGAACAGCTGTTAAAAATTGAACACTGTCTGGAAAATCTTCCAGCTCCTGCACCCAACATCTTGCTCCTGGGGAATTTCAACTTAAGGCACCTAAAATGGAGGAATATAGCAAATAATATTGTTGCAGTAATAACACCAGGAGGCAGCTCTGATGAAAACTCACACTCACACGAGCTTTTAAATCTCTGCACAAAATTCAATTTAAACCAGCAAATAATAGAGCCTACTAGACTGGAGAATACACTAGACCTCATCTTCACTAACAATGATGATCTGATAAGAAATGTCACCATATAAAAAACAATATACTCAGATCACAACATAATTGAGGTTCAGGCATGTATGCGTGGAGACCAAGACTGACATAATGAGACTAGTCACGAGGGAGCATTCACCAAATTCAACTTCATAACAAAAACATAAAGTGGGACCAAGTAAACCAAGTCCTAACCGATATAAGCTGGGAAGATATACTAAGCAACACAGACCCCAACTTATGTCTAGAACAGATTAACTCGGTGGCACTCGATGTATGCACAAGGCTTATTCCTCTAAGAAAAAGGAGGAGTAGATGTAAAATAGAAAGAGACAGGCGCTCCCTTTACAGGCGATGGAAAAGAATAACAGAGCGGCTAAAAGAGGTCAATATATCTGAAATGCGTAGGGAAACACTGGTCAGAGAAATAGCAAGCATCAAACTTAAGCTAAAGGAATCTTATAGGAGTCAGGAATCGCGGGAAGAACTAAAAGCCATAAATGAAATCGAAAGAAACCCAAAGTATTTCTTCTCCTATGCCAAATCAAAATCGAGAACAACGTCCAGTATTGGGTCCCTACTTAAACAAGATGGGTCCTACACAGATGACAGCAAGGAAATGAGTGAGCTACTCAAGTCCCAATACCTGGAGTTTACCTGGAGAGAGTTCCGGGGGTCAACGCCCCCGCGACCCGGTCTGTGACCAGGCCTCCTGGTGGATCAGAGCCTGATCAACCAGGATGTTGCTGCTGGCCGCACGCAAACCAACGTACGAGCCACAGCCCGGCTGATCAGGAACTGACTTTAGGTGCTTGTCCAGTGCCAGCTTGAAGACTGCCAGGGGTCTGTTGGTAATCCCCCTTATGTGTGCTGGGAGGCAGTTGAACAGTCTCGGGCCCCTGACACTTATTGTATGGTCTCTTAACGTGCTAGTGACACCCCTGCTTTTCATTGGGGGGATGGTGCATCGTCTGCCAAGTCTTTTGCTTTCGTAGTGAGTGATTTTCGTGTGCAAGTTCGGTACTAGTCCCTCTAGGATTTTCCAGGTGTATATAATCATGTATCTCTCCCTCCTGCGTTCCAGGGAATACAGGTTTAGGAACCTCAAGCGCTCCCAATAATTGAGGTGTTTTATCTCCGTTATGCGCGCCGTGAAAGTTCTCTGTACTTTTTCTAGGTCGGCAATTTCACCTGCCTTGAAAGGTGCTGTTAGTGTGCAGCAATATTCCAGCCTAGATAGAGCAAGTGACCTGAAGAGTGTCATCATGGGCTTGGCCTCCCTAGTTTTGAAGGTTCTCATTATCCATCCTGTCATTTTTCTAGCAGATGCGATTGATACAATGTTATGGTCCTTGAAGGTGAGATCCTCCGACATGATCACTCCCAGGTCTTTGATGTTGGTGTTTCACTCTATTTTGTGGCCAGAATTTGTTTTGTACTCTGATGAAGATTTAATTTCCTTATGTTTACCATATCTGAGTAATTGAAATTTCTCACCGTTGAACTTCATATTGTTTTCTGCAGCCCACTAAAAGATTTGGTTGATGTCCGCCTGGAGCTTTGCAGTGTCTGCAATGGAAGACACTGTCATGCAGATTCGGGTGTCATCTGCAAAGGAAGACACGGTGCTGTGGCTGACATCCTTGTCTATGTCGGATATGAGGATGAGGAACAAGATGGGAGCGAGTACTGTGCCTTGTGGAACAGAGCTTTTCACCGTAGCTGCCTCGGACTTTACTCTGTTGACGACTACTCTCTGTGTTCTGTTAGTGAGGAAATTATAGATCCATCGACCGACTTTTCCTGTTATTCCTTTAGCACGCATTTTGTGCGCTATTACGCCATGGTCACACTTGTCGAAGGCTTTTGCAAAGTCTGTACATATTACATCTGCATTCTTTTTGTCTTCTAGTGCATTTAGGACCTTGTCGTAGTGATCCAATAGTTGAGACAGACAGGAGCGACCTGTTCTAAACCCATGTTGCCCTGGGTTGTGTAACTGATGGGTTTCTAGATGGGTGGTGATCTTGCTTCTTAGGACCCTTTCAAAGATTTTTATGATATGGGATGTTAGTGCTATTGGTCTGTAGTTCTTTGCTGTTGCTTTACTGCCCCCCTTTGTGAAGTGGGGCTATGTCTGTTGTTTTTAGTAACTGTGGGACGACCCCCGTGTCCATGCTCCCTCTCCATAGGATGGAAAAGGCTCGTGATAGGGGCTTCTTGCAGTTCTTGATGAACACAGAGTTCCATGAGTCTGGCCCTGGGGCAGAGTGCATGGGCATGTCATTTATCGCCTGTTCGAAGTCATTTGGCGTCAGGATAATATCGGATAGGCTTGTGTTAATCAAATTTTGTGGCTCTCTCATAAAAAATTCATTTTGATCTTCGACTCTCAGTCTGGTTAGCGGCTTGCTAAAAACTGAGTCATATTGGGACTTGAGTAGCTCACTCATTTCCTTGCTGTCATCTGTGTAGGACCCATCTTGTTTAAGTAGGGGCCCAATACTGGACGTTGTTCTCGATTTTGATTTGGCATAGGAGAAGAAATACTTTGGGTTTCTTTCGATTTCATTTATGGCTTTTAGTTCTTCCCGCGATTCCTGACTCCTAAAGGATTCTTTTAGCTTAAGTTCGATACTTGCTATTTCTCTGACCAGTGTCTCCCTATGCATTTCAGATATATTGACCTCTTTTAGCCGCTCTGTTATTCTTTTCCGTCGCCTGTAAAGGGAGCGCCTGTCTCTTTCTATTTTACATCTACTCCTCCTTTTTCTTAGAGGAATAAGCCTTGTGCATACATCGAGTGCCACCGAGTTAATCTGTTCTAGGCATAAGTTGGGGTCTCTGTTGCTTAGTATATCTTCCCAGCTTATATCGGTTAGGACTTGGTTTACTTGGTCCCACTTTATGTTTTTGTTATTGAAGTTGAATTTGGTGAATGCTCCCTCGTGACTAATCTCATTATGTCGGTCTGGGGCTCCACGCATACATGACTGAACCTCAATTATGTTGTGATCTGAGTATATTGTTTTTGATATGGTGACATTTCTTATCAGATCATCATTGTTAGTGAAGATGAGGTCTAGTGTATTCTCCAGTCTAGTAGGCTCTATTATTTGCTGGTTTAAATTGAATTTTGTGCAGAGATTTAAAAGCTCGTGTGAGTGTGAGTTTTCATCAGAGCTGCCTCCTGGTGTTATTACTGCAACAATATTATTTGCTATATTCCTCCTTTTTAGGTGCCTTAAGTTGAAATCCCCCAGGAGCAAGATGTTGGGTGCAGGAGCTGGAAGATTTTCCAGACAGTGGTCAATTTTTAACAGCTGTTCCTGGAATTGCTGGGATGTTGCATCCGGAGGCTTGTAGACTACCACAATGACTAGGTTTTGGTTCTCGACCTTTACTGCTAAAACTTCCACTACATCATTTGAGGCATTTAGCAGTTCTGTGCAAACAAGTGACTCTGCAATGTACAGGCCAACCCCCAACTTTTGCCTGTTCACACTGTCACATCTGTATAGGTTGTAACCTGGGATCCATATTTCGTTGTCAAAGTGATCCTTTATGTGGGTCTCAGTGAAAGCCACGAACATTGCCTTTGCCTCTGCAAGCAGTCCACGGATGAAAAGTATTTTGTTGTTTGTTGCTGGCTTTAGACCCTGTATATTTGCCAAGAAGAATATTATCGGACTGGTGGTATTGTTGGTACTTGGGGGGGATTTTTTTTCCGGCATTAGTATCTGTATCTGTTGGTTTGGAGTGGAGGCCATCGACTGTGGTTCCACTCCAGGAATGACTGGATTTGGTGTACGATTTCTGCCATTTCCTGCCAGTTTTTTTTCCTTCCTGGCACTAAAAAACCTCTCCCTCTTGAGTGGCTGTGGCTACCCAGGTTTTCCCATGGCCTGGATGTTTTGTATCTTTTTGTCCCCTTTAGATGGTATGCCTGGCAATTTAAGTTATAGCACAGTCTTTCCTGTACTGAAGAGGTACACAGTTCAGGGTGAAAAAGCTTACAGGAAGGGAGTTTGCATTTTCCTGTTGTCATATGGGCATGGCATTTTCTAGGGTGGTCATAGTTGCACGTCCCATCTGTTTTTCCAGATTTCCCATGCCAGCAGATACTGAGTGCATAGTATGTGCACAGGCTTGGTTTCCGTTTGCCTTGGGTTTCTGTGACTGTATTCCCTGTTGGTGCATGTTTCCCTGTCTTCTATCCTCCCTAGCACCAACAATGGAGCTCCCACAAGTTCTTTTTGGTAATATATCCTCACTATTGCTAGTGGAGTCCTCTTGTTTGCTATTTCCTGCGGTATTTCTAGTTTGCAATATTGGTTTTATCTTATCTTTGACTACACTTGTTTCCGTACTCTGGCTTCTGTCCCTTATGAGGTCATTTATATGTATTCCTTCCTGCGTATAATTCCCGACTACCTGGACAAAATCTCCAGCTTCACCATTACTGTCTCCCAGGACAGCATCTCCAGCTTCACCATTACTGTCTCCCAGGACAGCACCTCCAGCTTCACCATTACTGTCTCCTAGGACAGCACCTCCAGCTTCACCATTACTGTCTCCCAGTTTTTAGAAAGCCGCTAACCAGACTGAGAGTCGAAGATCAAAGTTATTTTTTTATGAGAGAGCCACAAAATTTGGTTAACACAAGCCTATCCGATGTTATCCTGACGCCAAATGACTTCGAACAGGCGATAAATGACATGCCCATGCACTCTGCCCCAGGGCCAGACTCATGGAACTCCGTGTTCATCAAGAACTGCATGAAGCCTGTATCACGAGCCTTTTCCATCCTATGGAGAGGGAGCATGAACATGAGGGTCGTCCCACAGTTACTAAAAACAACAGGCATAGCCCCACTCCACAAAGGGGGCAGTAAAGCAACAGCAAAGATCTACAGACCTGGAGTTTACCTGGAGAGAGTTTCGGGGGTCAACGCCCCCGCGGCCCGGTCTGTGACCAGGCCTCCTGGTGGATCAGCGCCTGATCAACCAGGCTGTTGCTGCTGGCTGCACGCAAACCAACGTACGAGCCACAGCCCGGCTGATCAGGAACTGACTTTAGGTGCTTGTCCAGTGCCAGCTTGAAGACTGCCAGGGGTCTGTTGGTAATCCCCCTTATGTGTGCTGGGAGGCAGTTGAACAGTCTCGGTCCCCTGACACTTATTGTATGGTCTCTTAACGTGCTAGTGACACCCCTGCTTTTCATTGGGGGGATGGTGCATCGTCTGCCAAGTCTTTTGCTTTCGTAGTGAGTGATTTTCGTGTGCAAGTTCGGTACTAGTCCCTCTAGGATTTTCCAGGTGTATATAATCATATATCTCTCCCTCCTGCGTTCCAGGGAATACAGGTTTAGAAACCTCAAGCGCTCCCAGTAATTGAGGTGTTTTATCTCCGTTATGCGCGCCGTGAAAGTTCTCTGTACATTTTCTAGGTCGGCAATTTCACCTGCCTTGAAAGGTGCTGTTAGAGTGCAGCAATATTCCAGCCTAGATAGAACAAGTGACCTGAAGAGTGTCATCATGGGCTTGGCCTCCCTAGTTTTGAAGGTTCTCATTATCCATCCTGTCATTTTTCTAGCAGATGCGATTGATACAATGTTATGGTCCTTGAAGGTGAGATCCTCCGACATAATCACTCCCAGGTCTTTGACGTTGGTGTTTCGCTCTATTTTGTGGCCAGAATTTGTTTTGTACTCTGATGAAGATTTAATTTCCTCATGTTTACCATATCTGAGTAGAAAGGGTCCTAAGAAGCAAGATCACCACCCATCTAGAAACACATCAGTTACACAACCCACTGCAACATGGATTTAGAACAGGTCGCTCCTGTCTGTCTGAACTATTGGATCACTACGACAAGGTCCTAAATGCACTAGAGACAAAAAGAATGCAGATGTAATATATGCAGACTTTGCAAAAGCCTTCAAAAAGTGTGACCATGGCGTAATAGCGCACAATATGCGTGCTAAAGGAATAAGAGGAAAAGTCGGTCAATGGATCTATAATTTCCTCACTAACAGAGCACAGAGAGTAGTCGTCAACAGAGTAAAATCCGAGGCAGCTACGGTGAAAAGTTCTGTTCCACAAGGCACAGTACTCGCTCCCATCTTGTTCCTCATCCTCATATCCGACATAGACAAGGATGTCAGCCACAGCACCATGTCTTCCTTTGCAGATGACACCCGAATCTGCATGACAGTGTCTTCCATTGCATACACTGGAAGGCTCCAGGCGGACATCAACCAAATCTTTCAGTGGGCTGCAGAAAACAATATGAAGTTCAACGATGAGAAATTTCAATTACTCAGATATGGTAAACACGAGGAAATTAAACCTTCAACAGAGTACAAAACAAATTCTGGCCACAAAATAGAGCGAAACACCAACGTCAAAGACCTGGGAGTGATCATGTCGGAGGATATAACCTTCAAGGACCATAACATTGTATCAATCGCATCTGCTAGAAAAATGACAGGATGGATAATGAGAACCTTCAAAACTAGGGAGGTCAAGCCCATGATGACACTCTTCAGGTCACTTGTTCTTTCTAGGCTGGAATATTGCTGCTCACTAACAGCACCTTTCAAGGCAGGTGAAATTGCTGACCTAGAAAATGTACAGAGAACCTTCACGGCGTGCATAACGGAGATAAAACACCTCAATTACTGGGAGCGCTTGAGGTTTCTAAACCTGTATTCCCTGGAATGCAGGCGGGAGAGATACATGATTATATACATCTGGAAAATCCTAGAGGGACTAGTACCGAACTTGCACACGAAAATCACTCACTTCGAAAGCAAAAGACTTGGCAGACGATGCAACATCTCCCCAATGAAAAGCAGGGGTGTCACTAGCACGTTAAGAGACCATACAATAAGTGTCAGGGGCCCGAGACTGTTGAGCTGCCTGCTGAATGTTGAAGACAGAGTAAAACAACTGAAGCTAAATCATGTTTATAAAATTGCTCACAAACAGTGTCCAGAATATCTTGCTGCCAATTTTGTCTAGGTTGGAAACCAAAGCAATCATAGTACTAGGGGGAGAGAGCACAACTTTGTAGTACCCACAGTCAGTGGCCTGGCTTCAAACACCTTTTATTGTACAGCAATAAAGAAATGGAACAGACTTCCCGCACATGTCAAAGCCAGTCATAGCATGAACCAGTTCAAGAAGAGTGCCAAAAGGTGTCTGATGAATGTAGCTACAGAAAGGGAGGGGAATGATTTTCTATTTTTTAGCTAACATACGTGTAAATTTTACCTTATTCCTAGTAATGACCCTCGTATTGTAGATAGTCTTAATGACCCTCGTGTAGTAGATAGTCTTTTTAGTATGATAATAAGATGTTATCTTCATTGTAGAATAATAAGAAAATATTATAACCTTTATATTACAATAATAAGGTAAAAGGACCCCAATGGAAATAAGTCACTCTGTCTGACTTTTTTGGGTTATCCCAGGTTCTCTACACATATGCTGCTATGTATGATAATTCTATGTAACTGTATTTGTGTATACCTGAATAAACTTACTTACTTACTTACCAACAGACTCCAGGCAGTCTTCAAGCTGGCACTGGACAAGCACCTAAAGTCGGTTCCTGACCAGCCGGGTTGTGGCTCGTACGTTGGTTTGCGTGCAGCCAGCAGCAACAGCCTGGTTGATCAGGCTCTGATCCACCAGGAGGCCTGGTCACAGACCGGGCCGCGGGGGCGTTGACCCCTGGAACTCTCTCCAGGTAAACTCCAGGTATGACTTGCTTCACATAAAATTGTCGCACTATGGTATAAGAGGGCACTCCCTCAACTACCTAAAGTCATGTCTCAGCAACAGAAGCCAATATGTGTACACAAATGGGGCAAACTCTTCCGTTCAGCTAATTACAGTTGGTGTCCCACAGGGAAGTGTCCTTGGCCCTCTTCTCTTACTCATATACATAAATGACCTACCAAATGCATCGTAACTGCTCAAACCCACACTATTTGCAGATGACACTACATACATCTTCTCTCACCCGAGCTCAGTCATGCTAGTCAATACAATAAATACCAAATTACAAAAAATATCAACCTGGATGAAGACTAACAAACTTACTCTAAACATTGACAAAACCTACTTCATTCAGTTTGGTAACAGAGCTACAGATGTGTCTCTTAACATAATGATAAATAGATCACCTATTACAAAACTAACAGAGGGAAAATTCTTAGGAATCCACCTTGATAATAGACTCAAATTTCAAACACATATACAACAAATTTCCAAGAAAATTTCCAAGACCGTAGGCATACTATCGAAGATACATTACTATGTTCCACAGTCAGCCCTCCTGGCCCTATATCACTCACTTATTTACCCCTATCTCACCTATGGAATATGTGCATGGGGCTCAACAACAATAAATCATCTCAGACCACTGATTACCCAAAAAAAGGCTGCTGTCAGAATGATAACAAATTCTCACTACAGGCAGCACACTCCACCAATATTCAAAACACTAAACCTACTCACAATACAAAACATCCATACTTATTACTGCACCTATTACATACATAGAACACTTAACTCTGATATTAACCCTCCCCTCAAACATCTCCTTGCCAACCTCAACAGAACACATGACCATAACACAAGACACAGATCACTCTTTGATGTTCCTCGTGTCCATCTCACGCTATGCAAAAACTCAATGCACATAAAAGGCCCTAAAATCTGGAATTCATTACCTGTATTTATAAAAGAAACACTGTTTATAAATTCAAGTCTCTTCTCAAAAATCACTTACTCACCCACAACAAAATAAATACTGAATAGTTTTATCTTATAAATTGTTTCTCATAAATGTTTCTCATAATTGTACCTCAGAAATGTTTAACCTCAGACCCAATCAAACTTTGTTATTTTTTAATTACATTACCTAACTGCATACTCCATTCTACTGATTACACAGCAACACAGTAAATGACCATATGACCTGTCTTCGTAATACTCATTTGTGCTTAATTGTTATCTGTTTACAATAATATTTTACCACTGAATATATCATTGCTTAGTTAATCTTAAGTTAATTTTAAGCCTGCCCATAATGCTCTGCATACAAGGGGCTTTGGCATGTTGCACTTTACTGTATTCCTTTTTTACTTCTCTGTATCATGTTCGAATTAATAAATAAATAAATAAATAAATAAATAAATATATCACACTCCCACACACCTGTTCTAAAACTCCAGCCTCTACTCCTTCTCGTTGCCAGGACTTCTCATACCACTTATCCGCAAACGCCCCCATTCCTTCCATAGCTTGTATGACCTGCCCCTCCCTGTACTCTTCTATCGATTCATGAACCTCCAACCATGGAATAGCCATTGCCTGCTGTCTTTGTTTCTGCCTACGCAATACGCACGACGAAGGTCTGTCGCCCCATAACACCTCTTCCACCCCCGCCTGTACCCGCACTGCTTGGGGCTCGCAGCAACAGCGTCCACACTGGAGTTTACCTGGAGAGAGTTCCGGGGGTCAACGCCCCCGCGGCCCGGTCTTTGACCAGGCCTCCTGGTGGATCAGAGCTTGATCAACCAGGCTGTTACTGCTGGCTGCACGCAAACCAATGTACTAGCCACAGCCCGGCTGGTCAGGAACCGACTTTAGGTGTTTGTCCAGTGCCAGCTTGAAGACTGCCAGGGGTCTGTTGGTAATCCCCCTTATGTATGCTGGGAGGCAGTTGAACAGTCTCGGGCCCCTGACACTTATTGTATGGTCTCTTAACGTGCTAGTGACACCCCTGCTTTTCATTCCGGGGATGTTGCATCGTCTGCCAAGTCTTTTGCTTTAGTAGTGAGTGATTTTCGTGTGCAAGTTCGGTACTAGTCCTATAGAGAATACAGTCACAGAAACCCAAGGCAAACGGAAACCAAGCCTGTGCACATACTATGCACTTGGTATCTGCTGGCATGGGAAATCTGGAAAAACAGATGGGACGTGCAATTATGACCACCCTAGAAAATGCCATGCCCATATGACAAGAGGAAAATGCAAACTCCCTTCCTGTAAGCTTTTTCACCCTGAACTGTGTACCTCTTCAGTACAGGAAAGACTGTGCTATAACTTAAATTGCCAGGTATACCATCTAAAGGGGACAAAAAGATACAAAACATCCAGGCCATGGGAAAACCTGGGTAGCCACAGACACTCAAGAGGGAGAGGTTTTTTAGTGCCAGGAAGGAAATAAAACTGGCAGGAAATGGCAGAAATAGTACACCAAATCCAGTCATTCCTGGAGTGGAACCACAGTCGATGGCCTCCACTCCAAACCAACAGATACAGATACTAATGCCGGAAAAAAATCCCACCCCAGTACCAACAATACCACCAGTCCGATAACATTCTTCTTGGCAAATATACAGGGTCTAAAGCCAGCAACAAACAACAAAATACCTTTCATTCGTGGACTGCCTGCAGAGGCAAAGGCAATGTTCGTGGCTTTCACTGAGACCCACATAAAGGATCACTTGGACAACGAAATATGGATCCCAGGTTACAACCTATACAGATGTGACAGAGTGAACAGGCAAAAGGGGGGGGGGTTGGCCTGTACATTGCAGAGTCACTTGTTTGCACAGAACTGCTAAATGCCTCAAATGATGTAGTGGAAGTTTTAGCAGTAAAGGTCGAGAACCAAAACCTAGTCATTGCGGTAGTCTTCAAGCCTCTGGATGCAACATCCCAGCAATTCCAGGAGCAGCTGTTAAAAATTGATCACTGTCTGGAAAATCTTCCAGCTCCTGCACCCAACATCTTGCTCCTGGGGGATTTCAACTTAAGGCACCTAAAATGGAGGAATGTAGCAAATAATATTGTTGCAGAAATAACACCAGGAGGCAGCTCTGATGAAAACTCACACTCACGCGAGCTTTTAAATCTCTGCACAAAATTCAATTTAAACCAGCAAATAATAGAGCCTACTAGACTGGAGAATACACTAGACCTCATCTTCACTAACAATGATGATCTGATAAGAAATGTCACCATATCAAAAACAATATACTCAAATCACAACATAATTGAGGTTCAGTCATGTATGCGCAGAGCCCCAGACCGACATTATGAGATTAGTCACGAGGGAGCATTCACGAAATTCAACTTCAATAACAAAAACATAAAGTGGGACCAAGTAAACCAAGTCCTAACCGATATAAGCTGGGAAGATATACTAAGCAACACAGACCCCAACTTATGCCTAGAACAGATTAACTCGGTGGCACTCGATGTATGCACAAGGCTTATTCCTCTAAGAAAAAGGAGGAGTAGATGTAAAATAGAAAGAGACAGGCGCTCCCTTTACAGGCGACGGAAAAGAATAACAGAGCGGCTAAAAGAGGTCAATATATCTGAAATGCGTAGGGAGACACTGGTCAGAGAAATAGCAAGTATCGAACTTAAGCTAAAAGAATCCTTTAGGAGTCAGGAATCGCGGGAAGAACTAAAAGCCATAAATGAAATCGAAAGAAACCCAAAGTATTTCTTCTCCTATGCCAAATCAAAATCGAGAACAACGTCCAGTATTGGGCCCCTACTTAAACAAGATGGGTCCTACACAGATGACAGCAAGGAAATGAGTGAGCTACTCAAGTCCCAATATGACTCAGTTTTTAGCAAGCCGCTAACCAGACTGAGAGTCGAAGATCAAAATGAATTTTTTAAGAGAGAGCCACAAAATTTGATTAACACAAGCCTATCCGATGTTATCCTGATGCCAAATGACTTCGAACAGGCGATGAATGACATGCCCATGCACTCTGCCCCAGGGCCAGACTCATGGAACTCTGTGTTCATCAAGAACTGCAAGAAGCCCCTATCACGAGCCTTTTCCATCCTATGGAGAGGGAGCATGGACACGGGGGTCGTCCCACAGTTACTAAAAACAACAGACATAGCCCCACTCCACAAAGGGGGCAGTAAAGCAACAGCAAAGAACTACAGACCAATAGCACTAACATCCCATATCATAAAAATGTTTGAAAGGGTCCTAAGAAGCAAGATCACCACCCATCTAGAAACCCATCAGTTTCACAACCCAGGGCAACATGGGTTTAGAACAGGTCGCTCCTGTCTGTCTCAACTATTGGATCACTACGACAAGGTCCTAAATGCACTAGAAGACAAAAAGAATGCAGATGTAATATATACAGACTTTGCAAAAGCCTTCGACAAGTGTGACCATGGCGTAATAGCGCACAAAATGCGTGCTAAAGGAATAACAGGAAAAGTCGGTCGATGGATCTATAATTTCCTCACTAACAGAACACAGAGAGTAGTCGTCAACAGAGTAAAGTCCGAGGCAGCTACGGTGAAAAGCTCTGTTCCACAAGGCACAGTACTCGCTCCCATCTTGTTCCTCATCCTCATATCCGACATAGACAAGAATGTCAGCCACAGCACCGTGTCTTCCTTTGCAGATGACACCCGAATCTGCATGACAGTGTCTTCCATTGCAGACACTGCAAAGCTCCAGGCAGACATCAACCAAATCTTTCAGTGGGCTGCAGAAAGCAATATGAAGTTCAACGATGAGAAATTTCAATTACTCAGATATGGTAAACATGAGGAAATTAAATCTTCATCAGATTACAAGACAAATTCTGGCCACAAAATAGAGCGAAACACCAACGTCAAAGACCTGGGAGTGATCATGTCGGAGGATCTCACCTTCAAGGACCATAACATTGTATCAATCGCATCTGCTAGAAAAATGACAGGATGGATAATGAGAACCTTCAAAACTAGGGAGGTCAAGCCCATGATGACACTCTTCAGGTCACTTGTTCTATCTAGGCTGGAATATTGCTGCACACTAACAGCACCTTTCAAGGCAGGTGAAATTGCCGACCTAGAAAATGTACAGAGAACTTTCACGGCGTGCATAACGGAGATAAAACACCTCAATTATTGGGAGCACTTGAGGTTCCTAAACCTGTATTCCCTGGAACGCAGGAGGGAGAGATACATGATTATATACACCTGGAAAATCCTAGAGGGACTAGTACCGAACTTGCACACGAAAATCACTCACTACGAAAGCAAAAGACTTGGCAGACGATGCACCATCCCCCCAATGAAAAGCAGGGGTGTCACTAGCACGTTAAGAGACCATACAATAAGTGTCAGGGGCCCGAGACTGTTCAACTGCCTCCCAGCACACATAAGGGGGATTACCAACAGACCCCTGGCAGTCTTCAAGCTGGCATTGGACAAGCACCTGAAGTCAGTTCCTGATCAGCCGGGCTGTGGCTCATACGTTGGTTTGCGTGCAGCCAGCAGCAACAGCCTGGTTGATCAGGCTCTGATCCACCAGGAGGCCTGGTCACAGACCGGGCCGCGGGGTCGTTGACCCCTGGAACTCTCTCCAGGTAAACTCCAGGTATAGGATTTTCCAGGTGTATATAATCATGTATCTCTCCCGCCTGCATTCCAGGGAATACAGGTTCAGGAACCTCAAGTGCTCCCAGTAATTGAGGTGTTTTATCTCCGTTATGCGCGCCGTGAAGGTTCTTTGTACATTTCCTAGGTCAGCAATTTCATCTGCCTTGAAAGGTGCTGTTAGTGTGCAGCAATATTCCAGCCTAGATAGAACAAGTGACCTGAGGAGTGTCATCATGGGCTTGGCATCCCTAGTTTTGAAGGTTCTCATTATCCATCCTGTCATTTTTCTAGCAGATGCGATTGATACAATGTTATGGTCCTTGAAGGTGAGATCCTCCAACATGATCACTCTTAGGTAACAGGTGCTTCACTAGTTTGTGCAGGCACTAGCCGCTGCTTCACACACATAGCCGCCAAATGATCGTACACCCCACATAACCTGCACGTACGTCTCTGTCCAGCATATGATACAAGAACCTGTATTCTAAAGTCCTCTAGTATGACATAAGACAGTATGGAATGTCTTAGGATCATCTTCTGGGTAAATGTCCCTTCTAGACGGCCCATATAAGCACCTGCCGCCCACTTGCCTTGTTGTGCCAGATGTACTGTTCCATACGCCTCAAAAACACTTCATATGTCAGCCTCATCTTCCTCGAATTGTACATTAGGGAGCTTGACCCACGTAAAGTGGTGGGATACATCAATCAAACGCACCTTCACACCTGGAGTAGCATCAAGACTCACGTCTTCAAATCTATGCACCAATGACTCGTACACAGATGTGGAATTCAGTTTTACGAAGATCCTATATGCTCCATTCAGGGCAACACCATACATCTCATCGTCCTGGATACCATATGTCTCCCTAATGATGGTCGGGAGTAACACCTGCGCTGAAGTGGGTGAAATTGCCCCACGAAGCAGCTCTATGCCGATGGTATTTATGCGACGCCTCACACTCAGCGCCATGTTGGTACAAGGTAGCTCGCCTGAAAACAGCAGAGAGGTGCAGAGCACAACCACACTCTACCGTGGTCAGGCAGCGAATAATCTCTGCGAATGTGTAACAATACCTACTGGTGGGAGGCCGCGCTCAGTCACGCCATTAACCACAAGGTTGCATTCACTCTGCTCTTGGGAATCACAATCTCAGAATGAATCTAGTTTTAATGGCTTCCTGTGTTGCTACTGTTATTTTCTTCCCTAGTTGAAAGGAGATTCTGAAGGAGACTCCATTGTTTGTTGAGCTTTGTTTGTGGAAGGTGGGATGGGATGGATGAGAGCTTTGTAGTCCAGAAAACTTAGTCCCTCCTCTAACTTAGAGAACTTGAGGTTTCCAACAATCTGTCACAGTAACAAGTTCAGAGTTTCTTGAGCGTTGTTATACTGTTTTACATAATAGATACCTAGCTGCTTTAACTTTTAAGGCTTAAATCATAAGATATTACAAGGACCCCAATGGTAGTTAGTCACTTTGACTTTTTGGGATTATACTACGTAATATGTACTTTGTATGAGAATTGTACTTTCAATTCAATTCAATTCAAAGTTTATTCTCTATAAAGATTACAATGTTGAATTTACAGAATTTGGTTGTTGTGTGGTGTACATGTAGTTAAATAATGCATGGCTAGGCATTTTGGGCAGACTTAGTTTAATTCTTTGTTTTAAAATATTACAAATTATGAGGTAAGTTGGTATTATGGCTAAGTGACTAAATACTAGTTTGTGAGTTTAGCAATGTGAATGCTTTTGTTTTGGCACAGTACATAGTTCAGTATTGGAGTATCATAGGATTCATTATTTTAAGATTGAGATTAATATTTCTGTTTATGGTCAAATGGGTGGGTGAGTGTAAGTGTGAACCACCAGGTGGTATTTGTGTAGTTAGTTGATGGGGTTTATCAGGGAGATAATATGTTTTCTAATGGTAGTTTTGAAGGTGATGAATGTGTCTGCAGTTCTATGTGTACCTGTGTCATTAGTCTTTTTGGGATGAACACATAGACTCCAGGAAGAGGGACTTATTACCCCATTCTTCTCAACTTTCACCGTTCTTCTTTGTATTGGACTGAAGAAGCTACTGGGTGGTGATACAGTTCTTCAATAAAGATTCACAAACTCATGGTTCAAGACGGACTGAAGCGTCGTCATAATTTCCTTTCCCCTGTGTGCTGGAATTATTTATGCATTGTTCCATAGTTTATTATGTACTCAGTGGTGTGTAGATACAATCTAAATTTTTCCTAGATTTCTCAAGTCAATAGCGTAAAGTTGACATACTTTTGACCATAATTATTCACTTCTTGGTAGTAATAGATTTATTAAACAACTGGCAATGTAATTATTTTCAACCTTCTCTCAATAAAATGACAAGTGCAAACATAAAACTCTGGTTGAGTAATTTTGTGAGTTTTAAAAATTCTCTTAAAGAAACCCAGGAGAGTAAAAGTTGGTTGCCCAGGTCTTTGTCATCCCTCTACTTAATGAATTAGAGTTTAACCCTGAGCTTTATAGTTTAGAGAGTTCAAACATGAACTTAATATTTTTTTTTATATTTTATTTAAAACAGCAAGATACACCATGATAAATGTATAATAAAAACTTATAAAAGAAAACGGTTAATTTACAATAATCTCACACGGCCAACAACACCGTACAATGTAATGGTAATACAACATACACACAAACACTGCCAACAATACCGTATAATGTAATGGTAATACAACATACACACAAACACTGCCAACAATACCGTACAATGTAATGGTAATACAACATACACACAAACACGGCCAACAACACCGTATAATGTAATGGTAATACAACATACACACAAACACTGCCAACAATACCGTATAATGTAATGGTAATACAACATACACACAAACACTGCCAACAATACCGTACAATGTAATGGTAATACAACATACACACAAACACTGCCAACAATACCGTACAATGTAATGGTAATACAACATACACACAAACACTGCCAACAATACCGTACAATGTAATGGTAATACAACATACACACAAACACGGCCAACAACACCGTATAATGTAATGGTAATACAACATACACACAAACACGGCCAACAACACCGTATAATGTAATGGTAATACAACATACACACAAACACTGCCAACAATACCGTACAATGTAATGGTAATACAACATACACACAAACACTGCCAACAATACCGTACAATGTAATGGTAATACAACATACACACAAACACGGCCAACAACACCGTATAATGTAATGGTAATACAACATACACACAAACACTGCCAACAATACCGTACAATGTAATGGTAATACAACATACACACAAACACTGCCAACAATACCGTACAATGTAATGGTAATACAACATACACACAAACACTGCCAACAATACCGTATAATGTAATGGTAATACAACATACACACAAACACTGCCAACAATACCGTATAATGTAATGGTAATACAACATACACACAAACACTGCCAACAATACCGTATAATGTAATGGTAATACAACATACACACAAACACTGCCAACAATACCGTACAATGTAATGGTAATACAACATACACACAAACACTGCCAACAATACCGTATAATGTAATGGTAATACAACATACACACAAACACTGCCAACAATACCGTATAATGTAATGGTAATACAACATACACACAAACACTGCCAACAATACCGTATAATGTAATGGTAATACAACATACACACAAACAAAGCATTGACAATAGGTTTATACTCAGACAACACATTACACAATAGTAAAGAACATGTTTAACCATGTTCTATATACACTGGCAAGCGCACACGAAGAATTAAATAGATTATATAATAAATCATTGTGTTAAAAAACTAACACACACAATTACACACACACACAATCACACACACACACAATCACACACACACACAAGCACACACACACACAAGATTTTAGATTTTGCCACCGAAGTGGCTAGTTTATTGTGCACCCCATATCCATCCTGTGGACGGTAGCGCGAGAGCATATGGATACACAAAAGGCCTAGGAACTAGGCCCCAAAGGGTTAACAGGAATACATATGGATTTATATCTACATATCTATAGTTCACTTATCTGTTACACGCAAATTTAGGAAATTTGCTTAGTATATCTGGTATCTTATTTTCATTAATAAGATATCTTGACATGTCACATAGGTTATTATACTGTCTGTCTCTGTACTCCTCAATAAGTGGACAATTAAGCACATAGTGTTCAAGAGAGTGACCATATGCCTGATCACATAATTTACATTTAGTTTGATCATCATCTGTGTGTCTCCCAAACTGCCAGAAGTACTTGTAACCAAGCCTAAGCCTGGCCACTACAACATCAGTCAATCTGTTCACATTGCAAGTTGCTCCATAAACATACTTATCTACGTTCATGTTATCATAGTGGGTTATAGATCTACTCAGGCTTCTAACTGCATTCCTATAACAATCATTTTCATTATTTACTTCTCTCCTAATATTATTCCTAATGCTAGACACAGTTATACCAAAGTTATATTCTACATTCTCCTTCTGGGTACTCTTCTTGGCTAACATATCAACTTTATCATGAAGGAGTAATCCAATGTGTGATGGGATCCATAGCAATTGTACATTAATTCGTTTGTCCCTAATTTTTGAGTATCTATACCTGGCTTCCCCAATGAGCATGTTGTTGGAGTCATTATATGAGCCAAGAGCCTTCAATGATGACATAGAATCAGTAATGATGATAGAGTCAAGCTCAGTGTCATAGGTTAGCTTCAGCGCCATTAGGATTGCAAACAATTCAGTTTGCAGTGTAGACGCCCAGTTGTTAATTCTTATGCCTACTCAACAAATTTATTATCGTTCTTAACTAGGGAGGTGGCAACAAGAGCAGATGCAGCCCTGCCAGAAGACTCCTGTTTAGATCCATCAGTGTATATAACTTGTGATAACTTGTTACTACCAGCTAGGTGAGAAATTTCTTCTTGAGCAGTTGCTCTAACAAGAGATTTAAGGAAGGGATTACTAGCAATGAGCTTCTTGGGAGGGACTTGTAGGTATGTGATATTAAATGAACACATCTTCCATGGAGGGGTGAAATGCTCTTGTTGCCTACAGTGATACAGTTCATGCAGGTTATAAAACTTAATGCAATAGCACGTTTTCACAATCCATTTAGATCTGTGTGTATTTACCTCTAGACACTTGGTAAGATTCACTGTGACAGTGTCTGGTTCGTTTCTCAACATTCTAATACCGAGTACAGTGTTAATTTCAACAATCCTTTCACTGATACTAGAAATACCAAGCTCCTTCCTCATGTTAAGAACTTTTGTAGATCTGGGACAGCCAAGAATAATCCTGAGAGCTTCATTTTGCATTAACTCCAAGGGTCGGAGAGAACTTTCTCTAGCTAATATCAACATGGGAGCAGCATAATCAATTAAGGACCTAACATAGGCTATGTACATCATTCTCACGATTCTCACATTTGCACCATAGTTGGGATTGTAGCCAGCAACAGCTTTGAGAGCATTTAGCCTAGCTTTACATTTCTTGTTTAGTTGTGGTATAGTGGATTTGTTAAAGGGTACATCTACACCAAGATATCTGTAAGTTTTAACGTAGCTAATGATTTCACCCTGCAAATAGATGGGTGGGGGATGTCGTTTGCTTGTTAATATCTTAGTTTTAGAGGAAGATATTATGAGGCCTAGTCGATTACAAATTGCTTGAACTTCATTAAGAATGGTATTCATCTTCTTATGCCCTGTTGAATGGATCATGATATCATCAGCATAGCTTATAGCTATATGTTTAGGTGAGGCAGGTAGAGCATTTAGGAGAGCATTAATCAGAATATTAAATAGCATGGGACTAAGAACTCCTCCCTGCGGTGTACCTAAAGACATTTCTTTAGAATCACTTCTGAAGCCTTGGTAAAGGACAGAGGATACTCTATTTGACAGGTATCCTATTATCCAGCAGAGTAAGCTACCACCAATATTCATTTTGGCTAGTTCATGTAGTATAACGGTTCTGTTCGCAATATCAAATGCAGATTTTAAATCAAGAAAAGTGGTAAAACTAGTAGAGGTGTGTGCAGTGAGAAAGGTGGAAATACAGTTCTGCACACTTTTACTTTTCATGAACCCATAGAGGTAGGGGGAAAGTTGATCTCTGATTCTGTAGTACAGTCTGTTAAGCATCATTCTTTCAAAAGTTTTACAAAGACAACTAGTTAAGGAGATCGGCCTAAATGTATCAGGCTGTTGGGGCTTAGGGATAGGCACAATGAGACTATTGGTCCAGGAAGTAGGAAGAACGCCCTCAATGTAACTGAGATTATACAGTGCCAACAAAGGGTTATCAGGCACGTGCCTTAGGGTTCTGAGAATATCATAGGTTATACCATCCTCTCATTGGGGAAGCCAGGTATAGATACTCAAAAATTAGGGACAAAGGAATTAATGTACAATTGCTATGGATCCCATCACACATTGGATTACTCCTTCATGATAAAGTTGATATGTTAGCCAAGAAGAGTATCGAGAAGGAGAATGTAGAATATAACTTTGGTATAACTGTGTCTAGCATTAGGAATAATATTAGGAGAGAAGTAAATAATGAAAATGATTGTTATAGGAATGCAGTTAGAAGCCTGAGTAGATCTATAACCCACTATGATAACATGAACGTAGATAAGTATGTTTATGGAGCAACTTGCAATGTGAACAGACTGACTGATGTTGTAGTGGCCAGGCTTAGGCTTGGTTACAAGTACTTCTGGCAGTTTGGGAGACACACAGATGATGATCAAACTAAATGTAAATTATGTGATCAGGCATATGGTCACTCTCTTGAACACTATGTGCTTAATTGTCCACTTATTGAGGAATACAGAGACAGACAGTATAATAACCTATGTGACATGTCAAGATATCTTATTAATGAAAATAAGATACCAGATATACTAAGCAAATTTCCTAAATTTGCTTGTAACAGATAAGTGAACTATAGATATGTAGATATAAATCCATATGTATTCCTGTTAACCCTTTGGGGCCTAGTTCCTAGGCCTTTTGTGTATCCATATGCTCTCGCGCTACCGTCCACAGGATGGATATGGGGTGCACAATAAACTAGCCACTTCGGTGGCAAAATCTAAAAAATCTAAAATCTCCAGGAGCAGTTGATCGACCTTTGGTTAATGCATTATCTAATTCATACTCGGTAAAGAGGCAATCACTCTCATCAATATTTTGGCTCATAAAATTAATCAGTTTCAACATTTCTTCAGAAGTACTCTCTAAATTTTTTCTAATATGAGATGGAAGGCTTTCATGCCTGGATGTTTTGGACCAGTCATTTATGAGGTCATTTGCTTTTTCAAGAGGAAAGGGATGAGCAACATTGCCAGTCTTTTCCTGGGACCAACATAGACATAGGTAGTAATGAATAGACGACGAAAACATCCAAATAACACAAATACGATATGTTATTTTACATCTCAACAAATAATGTAATCAATTATAATTAACATCATATATTACATGTAATGGGAAAATACATCTATACAAATACCAATGATTGGTATATAAGAATAAAAGGCAAAACTGTTAACGTTCCCCACATACAAACTTTTCACATTTCTATTAATGTCATCATCACATTGGCGACATACATACAACATTCACACAGACATTTACACACAATTAAACGCAGCTGACCAGCCCGTCAGATTACCAAATGAACGAAACCCAACTTATCTCAAATCCTGTAACTCTAACGGTCTATATGCAAACGGGAAATCTTTCTCCCATCTCCTCCCATACAGCAACTGATTTCGACACTTAGTTCGAAGAATTGTTCCCGCTAAAACCCGGATTCTGTCATTACCTTCAACATGCCTCATAGCCGATGACACATAAATAAAATCGGCTACGACATACGACACAGCACGTTGCACAGAGATGTCAACCCCACCCACATCAAAACTCAACGCCCTAAGTGCCGACATACCTCCCCCCCATCATCCGTGAAACCCTGCTTAACCACTCACGTACTATACCCAAAGCTTCACAGAAATACATAATATGAAATGCTGATTCGTCCTCCCGCACGCTGAACAACTCCGGTCCTCCTCTACACGCCGAATAGACAACACCACCTTGGACGGCAGAATCCCATGGAAAAATTTAAAAACCACTTCGCGTACTCGAAGAAGGAGACGCAACTGATGAACCCGTTTCCATATATCACACCACGCGTACATGGGGAACATTCCCTGAACTCTCACCTCAACTTTCACCATACCCACTCTTTTCAAAGCACTCAATTTAACGTTCCACACGTCTCGCATGCATAGTAACACACATAGCATCGTTTCGCACCTAATTAAATCTGTCCTTCCCCACCACCTGCGCAGGTCACGATACATTTCTGTTAAACCACCATGCCTACCACCCAGTCGGAGAAAACGACGCTTTACATAACAAGCAATGACTCGGCTTCTTAAAGGAACAAGACCTATTCCTCCTTGACGCATTGGTGTCTCTACCACCTCTCTTGTGAGCCAGTCGCACCCTGAGCCCCACAAAAATCTGTAAACTCTATTTAAAAGATGTTTGAGATCCCCTTGTATTAGTGGATACAGCGCAGCAACGTGCCAAACTTTACTATAAAGAAGAACATTAATTACTATCGCTCTCTGGTGTAGGGTTAAATGTCGTGGCCTTAGAATATTTATACACCTCAAAACACTATTTACCACCCTCCCCGAATTACATGCCCTCGTCTCATCAACCTTTCTCATATACTGTATACCACATATGATAATACAGTCAACCACCGTCCACGTCTCTATACCTACCTCCTCTCTCGCCCAATCTCCCAACTTCATAATCTTTGATTTTTCGTTGTTAACCCGCATTGCTGTTGCTCTACCAAAAACGTCTACAAGTCTTCCCACACAACTCAATTGCTCTCTCGTACATAATAGGACAGTTGTATCATCTACATAACCTACTATGGCTGGGCGATCGCCACCTGAACCCCACGACGAATCTACTCCCCGCCCACAAACTGTCCAATAAAAAGGGTCCTGCATGCAAGCGAAGAGCATTTGAGACATAGGGCATCCCTGTCGAATGCCTATATTCAATTTGACAAAATCTCCTAACTTCCCATTAATTTGTACTTGAAACCCAGCACCACTGTACAAAGAACGAGCCCACATAATGATCTCGTTCCCAAAACCCTGCCATCTCATAAACTTCCACATCACCTCCCTTTCTACACTATCAAAAGCAGTTTGCCAGTCTAAGGCCAAAACACCACCCCCCATTGACCTACCTGGCACGCCAAACTGACCCTTATGCAGTACCTTGTCAAACACTTTCTTAATCCTGTTCATTAAAATTTTTGCATATAATTTATAATCACTACACAATAGCGATATTGGTCGGTAATCCTTAAGTGATACGGGTATGTCACATTTTTTAACTAACACCAAAACCGCCGTACTCTGAGACAAACCTAAACGTCCCCCCTCCTTCATCGCATTGAGTAAACGTACCAGAAAAGTCCTTATGACCTCCCAGTGTTGAATATAAAATTCACACGGGATGCCATCAATACCTGGCGCCTTGCCCTTGCGCATCCCCTGTAAAGCCTACCACACCTCAGCGTCAGTTATAGGCCCACCCACGAGTAAGCGGTCATTATCATTCAACTCACATCGTACATTCCGCCCCAATTCCCGTATTGCATCCACGCATACTTCTTTATTTAGCATTTTGAGTTTAAACCATTTATCAACATAATAACTTATTCCTTCAGTTGTTGTTACAACCTGACCTTCACTATACCCTTCAACGTCATCCTGCACCACTAAACTCATGATTTCAGTCGCCTGTCTCCTTTGTGTCTGACGATGTAAGACACATGCGGACGGCTTATCACCCCACACAGCCTCCTCGACTCCACTCGAAATACGCGCCCCATCAAAAACCATATTTTTCAGCACCTGGATGTGTTCCTTTAGATTGTCAATCTCGTCCACCGGGTAAATGCCAGATACCTCTCCTTGCGCATAACAGTTCTGTAAAGAATCCTCTAAGTACCTCAAAAATCCATACTCCAATCGAGAGACCTCCTTACCTCGACGCACATAAAATTCCTTAATTTGTGGCTTCAGAACCTCGTCCCATTGTCGCACTAAATCACTACTATCGAAGGAGTCTACTCCCATAGATGTCCATAAGTGCTTGAAGAGTGTCTCATCTTCCGCACTTTGAAGTAAACGAGTATTTAACTTCCATTATCCTTTAAAACGAGTTGGGAGACCTCTCCAGTCAAGCTCTACGAGAACACCGCGATGGTCGGAGAAATATACGTCTAAGACACGCACTTTGGTTACAACTCCCGCCAAGACACACACCCTGTCTAAACGCGCAGCATAGTCCTTACACACGAAAATGTGCTCAATCCCTACGTCACTGCTTCCACGTACATTCACTAACCCCAGCCCAGACAATAAATCACCCAAAATAATCGAAGAATAACCCACTCCCCTCGGCTCTACGTCTTTACGGCGCACCACACAATTCCAGTCTCCACCAACCACTGTTATATCAGGCAGGGATCTCAAATAGTAGACAAGAACATCATTAACAAAATTATTTTTGTTAGGTAAGACACATATGCAACAGTTAGGTATCTTTATTATGAAACGTTTCGCCTACACAGTAGGCTTCTTCAGTCAAGTACAGAAAAGTTGATAGAAGCAGAAGATACTTGAAGACGATGTAATCAGTCCATCACCCTTAAAGTTTTGAGGTGGTCAGTCCCTCAGTCTGGAGAAGAGCATTGTTCCATAGTATGAAACATACTATGGAACAATGTTTCATACTATGGAACAATGCTCTTCTCCAGACTGAGGGACTGACCACCTCAAAACTTTAAGGGTGATGGACTGATTACATCGTCTTCAAGTATCTTCTGCTTCTATCAACTTTTCTGTACTTGACTGAAGAAGCCTACTGTGTAGGCGAAACGTTTCATAATAAAGATACCTAACTGTTGCATATGTGTCTTACCTAACAACCTGTCGGTATTTTATACCATTTTAATGTTCAAAATTATTTTTAATAGTAACATCGTGCTCAGCTGGCCCGTATACTCCTACGAAACCAACCCAATGAGTACCCCACTCACCTATGACGCGAATCACGCGACCCCCCCCCCTTCCTCCCAATGTTTCATCACGAACGGGCTGGTCGCTTTTATTAATACAGCCACACCACCTTTCAGACGACTCGAGGAAGCCATATAAACATCGTAACCATCTATCGCAAAAGAACTTCCAACTTTATGGTTATGTTCTTGCACGAAACATACGTCTACTGCAAAACGATGCAACCACTCATGAACCTGCACTTAAGAACATAAGAAAGGAGGAACACTGCAGGAGGCCTGTTGGCCCATACTAGGCAGGCTTTCTGTTACTTTTCATACTATTAACATTAATGGTTATTCACCTAACTTCGCTAACAGTGGCTTTCCTCGAGGGACCACCACACCCTTTTTCCCTTTACGTTGACTAACACCAAAGGCGCCACCTTTACCTTGCACATTCTCTGGTATATTACTCGCTGTCCTGGGACTACGCGACCCCCACCCATGACTTCCGACCATGTCTTTTTCCCAGAACGCTGACCAGGGGTCAAGACATAGTCAGAGTCGGGTGGGGTAGCCGAACGTTTCCTAGAAACAGCATCCGCAGCATTATCAGGACCTGCATTGTTCTCCATGTGAACTTCTACCGCAACAGTATGAACTCTCGGACCTTCTACTCCACTTGCGTCAATTAACTGATCGACATCCTTTAACTGTGTTCTCTCCTCGTCTGAACACTCAAACGCAGGCACACATGGCACAGAATCGTACTCCTGCAACACTAAAAGGTCGCTCAATGTCGATACAATGTTAGCTTCCATTTCAGCATCCTCTCTTGCTTGAGGGCTCTCACGTCCACCATGTTCTACCACATTATGGTTGACCATTCCAGATATAGTCACGCAGGATGACTCCATGAGCATGGCCCGATCCACCTCATCACTCCACGATTTCAGGCTCGGTAAGTCCTCAACTACTTCATCTGCCAGAATCAGACGAGGATCCTCACTATCCGGACGATGACCACGTCCCGTGGGCGGCTGGTGCTTAACGCATTGTGCAGCAATGTGATCCAATGCGCTGCATAGGCGACAAGTTCGTCTCTGTCCAGGATACGTAACATATACCTGGGTACGGAACTCCTCTAGGTTTATGTATGAAGGTATTGGTTGGCGCAGGGGCATTTTCAACGAGAAAGACCCTTCCTGCAAACCAGCATAGTGGCTGTCAGACCACCGACCCATAGAAACCTGGTGGATCGTCCCATACCATTTGAAGGCGTCACGTATGTCAACTTCGTTAGCCTGAAAAGGCACGTTTCGCACACGCACCCACGTATAGTATTGTGAAACGTTGTGTAACTTAACTGTAACTGCTGGGGTGACTTGCCTGCTAACTTCCTGATACTGGTTGACAATCTGCTCGTAGGTCTTGGTATCACAAAACTTGACGAAAATCCGCCACACAAGGATTCACGCTGGATGCCATATATATCGCGGATGATCATCGGCACCAACACATTAATCGATGCGCTCGGGATTGCGCCCTTTATGAGGTCAATACAAACAGTATTAACTCTTCGGCGAAAAACAGTCGCCATTGTTGTTGTCGCCGCAAAGCTCCTCCACCAGGTGTCAGGACAGAGGAGAGACAGCTGACGACTGCTCAGCACAGCGTCTGAGCAGGGAATCTGCTTAATATTTTAGTGAAAGTTCAAACCTAACTTAATATTTCAGAGAGTTCAAACCTGAGCTTAAAGTATTAGATTTAGATTTTCCACCAAAGTGGATTGTTTATTTTGAACTTTATATCCATCCTGTGGATAGTAGTGCAAGAGCATATGGATACACAAAAGGCCTAGGAACTAGACACCAAAAGGGTTAACAACAGGAGTACATCTGGATTTATATCTACAGTTCACCCATCTGTTACAAGCAGATTTAGGAAATTTGCTTAGTATATCTGGTATCTTATTTTCATTAATATGATATCTTGACATGTCACATGGGTTATCATACTATCTCTATATTACTTAATAAGAGGATAATTCTGCACATTGTGTTCAAGATGATGACCATAGGGCTGGCAACAGACTTTACATTTAGTTTGATCATCATCTGTGTCTCCCAAACTGCCAGAAGTACTTGTAACCAAGCCTAAGTCTGGCCACTACAACATCAGTCAGTCTGTTCATAGTGCGAGTTGCTCCATAAACATACTCATCTATGTTCAAGTTACCATAGTGGGTTATAGATCTACTCAGACTTCTGACTGCATTCCTATAACATTCAGTTTCATTATTTACTTCTCTCCTAATATTATTCCTAATGCTATAAGGAGATACACTTAACTTATATTCTACATTCTCCTTCAAGGTACTTTTCTTGGTTAACATAACAAACTTTATCATGAAGGAGTAATACAATGTGTAATGGGATCCATAAATTATAAGGGAACGGATAGGCCTACACGGGACAATAAAAATGAGGTCAACTAGAAACTACAGTAAAGAAACACTGGTAAATAGGCTACACAATTGTGACTGGACAGAGATAACAAGTTGCACGGACGTAAACGATGCCTGGGGAAAATTCAAAACAATGTTCACTACCATCACCGAGATTATAAAGTCACTTAAAAACAACTCAGGGAATCTGTCTAATGTCCCACCATTACTGTGTTCATCAAGAACTGCAAGAAGCCCCTATCACGAGCCTTTTCCATCCTATGGAGAGGGAGCATGGACACGGGGGTCGTCCCTCAGTTACTAAAAACAACAGACATAGCCCCACTCCACAAAGGGGGCAGTAAAGCAACAGCAAAGAACTACAGACCAATAGCACTAACATCCCATATCATAAAAATCTTTGAAAGGGTCCTAAGAAGCAAGATCACCACCCATCTAGAAACCCATCAGTTACACAACCCAGGGCAACATGGGTTTAGAACAGGTCGCTCCTGTCTGTCTCAACTACTGGATCACTACGACAAGGTCCTAAATGCACTAGAAGACAAAAAGAATGCAGATGTAATATATACAGACTTTGCAAAAGCCTTCGACAAGTGTGACCATGGCGTAATAGCGCACAAAATGCGCGCTAAAGGAATAACAGGAAAAGTCGGTCGATGGATCTATAATTTCCTCACTAACAGAACACAGAGAGTAGTCGTCAACAGAGTAAAGTCCGAGGCAGCTACGGTGAAAAGCTCTGTTCCACAAGGCACAGTACTAGCTCCCATCTTGTTCCTCATCCTCATATCCGACATAGACAAGGATGTCAGCCACAGCACCGTGTCTTCCTTTGCAGATGACACCCGAATCTGCATGACAGTGTCTTCCATTGCAGACACTGCAAGGCTCCAGGCGGACATCAACCAAATCTTGCAGTGGGCTGCAGAAAACAATATGAAGTTCAACGATGAGAAATTTCAATTACTCAGATATGGTAAACATGAGGAAATTAAATCTTCATCAGAGTACAAAACAAATTCTGGCCACGAAATAGAGCGAAACACCAACGTCAAAGACCTGGGAGTGATTATGTCGGAGGATCTCACCTTCAAGGACCATAACATTGTATCAATCGCATCTGCTAGAAAAATGACAGGATGGATAATGAGAACCTTCAAAACTAGGGAGGCCAAGCCCATGATGACACTCTTCAGGTCACTTGTTCTATCTAGGCTGGAATATTGCTGCACTCTAACAGCACCTTTCAAGGCAGGTGAAATTGCCGACCTAGAAAATGTACAGAGAACTTTCACGGCGCGCATAACGGAGATAAAACACCTCAATTACTGGGAGCGCTTGAGGTTTCTAAACCTGTATTCCCTGGAACGCAGGAGGGAGAGATACATGATTATATACACCTGGAAAATCCTAGAGGGACTAGTACCGAACTTGCACACGAAAATCACTCAGTACGAAAGCAAAAGACTTGGCAGACGATGCACCATCCCCCCAATGAAAAGCAGGGGTGTCACTAGCACGTTAAGAGACCATACAATAAGTGTCAGGGGCCCGAGACTGTTCAACTGCCTCCCAGCACACATAAGGGGGATTACCAACAGACCCCTGGCAGTCTTCAAGCTGGCACTGGGCAAGCACCTAAAGTCAGTTCCTGATCAGCCGGGCTGTGGCTCGTACGTTGGTTTGCGTGCAGCCAGCAGCAACAGCCTGGTTGATCAGGCGCTGATCCACCAGGAGGCCTGGTCACAGACCGGGCCGCGGGGGCGTTGACCCCCGAAACTCTCTCCAGGTAAACTCCAGGTAATACTGTACAAGCGAGCGGCCCATATCCTTTTGCATGCTTTTTCATTACTTTTTAACAAGTCACTAGAAACTAGCACCTTCCCGAAACTACTCAAGATGGCAAGGGTTACACCAATACATAAAGGTGGTGACCCTACAGACTTAAATAACTATAGGCCAATATCAAACTTACCATTGCTATCCAAAATCTTTGAGAAACTCGTGCACAGGAGACTATATTCATTTATAACAACACAAAACATACTCAACCCCTGCCAATTTGGATTCAGGAAAAATAAAAGCACTAATGATGCAATCATAAAAATGCTAGATCTGCTTTATACAGCATTGGAAAATAAGGAATATCCACTAGGAATTTTTATTGACCTAAGAAAAGCTTTTGACACAGTAGACCACGACATCCTACTCCACAAACTTGACCATTACGGTATAAGAGGCCATGCGCTTGCTTATTTCAAATCTTACCTTACTAATAGGTATCAGTATGTCACCATTAAAGACACAGCATCAACAACACGGCCACTTGATACTGGAGTTCCGCAGGGAAGTGTCCTTGGTCCCCTGCTCTTCCTCATATACATCAATGATCTTCCAAACGTATCCCAACACCTTTGCTGACGACACGACTTATGTCATCTCTCACCCTAATCTTGCCACCCTCAACACCATTGTTAACGAGGAGCTGATCAAAATATCGACTTGGATGACAGCCAATAAACTTACGCTTAACACTGACAAAACCTACTATATTATGTTTGGTAGCAGAGCAGGAGATGCACAAATTAACATTAAGATCGACAACACCCTAATTACCAGACATAATGAGGGCAAATTCCTAGGCCTATACCTTGACAACAACCTGAATTTCATCACCCATATCCAACACATAACCAAAAAAGTATCCAAAACGGTTGGGATCCTCTCCAAGATACGATACTACGTGCCGCAAACTGCCCTTATCACACTATACCATTCACTTATATATCCATACCTCACCTATGCTATTTGTGCTTGGGGATCAACTGCAGCAACACACCTAAAGCCAATAATAACCCAACAAAAAGCTGTAGTAAGTATAATCACTAAATCCCATCCCTAGCAACACACCCCCCCACTCTTCATAGATCTAAACTTACTCCCTGTTCAGTACATCCACACTTACTACTGTGCAATCTAAATCTACAGGACCTTAAACTCCAATATCAACCTTGACCTAAAATGCTTTCTTGATAGTTGTGACAGAACCCACAGGCATAACACCAGACACAAGCATCTCTACGACATTCCCCGTGTCCGACTAAACCTTTACAAAAATTCAATGTATGTCAAAGGCCCTAAAATCTGGAACACCCTACCTGAGAACTCTAGAACTGCAGACACATTCATCACCTTCAAAACTACCATTAGAAAACATCTTATCTCCCTGATAAACCCCATCAACTAACTGCACGAATACCACCTGGTGGTTCACACTTACACTCACCCACCCATTTGACCATAAACAGAAATATTAATCTCAATCTTAAAATAATGAATCCTATGATACTCCAATACTGAAACTATGTACTGTGCCAAAACAAAAGCATTCACATTGCTAAACTCACAAACTAGTATTTAGTCACTTAGCCATAATACCAACTTACCTCATAATTTGTAATATTTTAAAATAAAAAATTAAACTAAGTCTGCCCGAAATGCCTAGCCATGCTAGGCGTTCTAGTGGTACACTCTGTAATCATTATTTAACTACATGTAAACCACACAACAACCAAATTCTGTAAATTCAACGTTGTAATCTTTATAGAGAATAAACTTTGAATTGAATTGAATTGAATTGAATATTGCACCAGTTAAAGAGGTTAGGATTAAACGAAGAACTGAACCCTGAATGACTACTGAGATATTAGATAATACGAAATTCAGAGACCAGCTGCTAAAATATTTAAGGCAAACAGACAGGATATTGCAGCATTAAATGAATTCCAAAGGGTGAGGAACAGAGCGCAGAGGCTTATAAAAGGAGCAAAGGCAATGCACTATTGTTCAAAAATCTAAGAGCACAAGAATAACCCCAGAAAGCTCTGGAAACAACTTAAACAGTTGATGTATACCAATATACACGTACATAGATCTATCATAGTACTTAATCTCGATAACGAGGTATGCCATGTTACGCATCAGTCGCGTCAACACTAGTAAGTAAACTATTTGTTGCATCAAATACCTTTAACACAGACTCTGATAAGTTTCAAACATACTATACCAATAAAGGGGTAACCCCAAACAGTTATTAACTAGTAAGTGTATCTCATAACTTTATTAAAAAAGAACTAAGCAGTTTAAACCCAACTAAGAGCACAGGCCCTGATAACATCCCGTCTAAGTTCCTAAAAGATGGTGCTTCTGAACTGTCAATCCCTGCTCACTAACGCCGTCCCAGAAGGGTTCAAGGAGGCCCGAGTTACTTTTTTCTTGACAAAAAAAAAAAAAATGAGAGTTAGACTGCAAATCACCCAGAACAAAATGGTAAGATTCATCCTGTAGGCCAGAATGAATTACAACAGTTGGATATGCTGAATGTTGAAGACAGAGTAAAACAACTGAAGCTAAATCATGTTTATAAAATTGCTCACAAACAGTGTCCAGAATATCTTACTGTCAATTTTGTCAAGGTTGGGAACCAAAGCAATCATAGTACTAGGGGGAGAGAACAATCATAGTACTAGGGGGAGAGAACAATCATAGTACTAGGGGAAGAGAACAATCATAGTACTAGGGGGAGAGAACAATCATAGTACTAGGGGAAGAGAACAATCATAGTACTAGGGGGAGAGAACAATCATAGTACTAGGGGGAGAGAACAATCATAGTACTAGGGGAAGAGAACAATCATAGTACTAGGGGAAGAGAACAATCATAGTACTAGGGGGAGAGAGCACAACTTTGTAGAACCCACAGTCATTGGCCAGGCTTCAAACACCTTTTATTGTACAGCAATAAAGGAATGGAACAGACTGCCCGCACATGTCAAAGCCAGTCATAGCATGAACCAGTTCAAGAAAAGTAAAAGGGTGTTTTATTCCTAGTATATCTCCTTTATATTATAATAAAAACGTACTATCCCCTTTATAATATAATAATAAGGTATTATCTCCTTTAGAGAACAATAATAAGGTATGAAAAGGAGCCCAATGGAAATAAGTCACTTTGATTTTTTTTTGATTATCCTGGGTAATCCACACATATGCTGATATGTATGATAATTAACTATATTTATGTGTACCAGTATCTGAATGTACCCACCCCTCTCTCTCTCTTGTATTACTGCTGTCACCCTGTGTGTATGTGTGTGTTTGTGTGTGTGTGTGTGTGTTTGTGTGTATGTGTGTGTGTGCGTGTGTGTGTGTGTGTGTGTGTATGTGTGTGTGTGTGTGTGTGTTTGTGTGTATGTGTGTGTGTGTGTGTGTGTGTGTGTGTGTGTGTGTGTATGTGTGTGTTTGTGTGTGTGTGTGTGTTTGTGTGTTTGTGTGTGTGTGTGTGTGTGTGTGTGTGTGTGTGTGTGTGTGTGTATGTGTGTGTGTGTGTATGTGTGTGTGTATGTATGTGTGTGTGTGTGTGTGTGTGTGTGTGTGTGTGTATGTGTGTGTGTGTGTGTTTGTGTGTATGTGTGTGTGTGTGTGTGTGTGTGTGTGTACTCACCTAGTTGTACTCACCTAGTTGAGGTTGCGGGGGTCGAGTCCGAGCTCCTGGCCCCGCCTCTTCACTGATCGCTACTAGGTCACTCTCCCCGAGCCGTGAGCTTTATCATACCTCTGCTTAAAGCTATGTATGGATCCTGCCTCCACTACATCGCTTCCCAAACTATTCCACTTACTGACTACTCTGTGGCTGAAGAAATACTTCCTAACATCCCTGTGATTCATCTGTGTCTTTAGCTTCCAACTGTGTCCCCTTGTTACTGTGTCCAATCTCTGGAACATCCTGTCTTTGTCCACCTTGTCAATTCCCCTCAGTATTTTGTATGTCGTTATCATGTCCCCCCTATCTCTCCTGTCCTCCAGTGTCGTCAGGTTGATTTCCCTTAACCTCTCCTCGTAGGACATACCTCTTAGCTCTGGGACTAGTCTTGTTGCAAACCTTTGCACTTTCTCTAGTTTCTTTACGTGCTTGGCTAGGTGTGGGTTCCAAACTGGTGCCGCATACTCCAATATGGGCCTAACGTATACGGTGTACAGGGTCCTGAACGATTCCTTATTAAGATGTCGGAATGCTGTTCTGAGGTTTGCTAGGCGCCCATATGCTGCAGCAGTTATTTGGTTGATGTGCGCTTCAGGAGATGTGCCTGGTGTTATACTCACCCCAAGATCTTTTTCCTTGAGTGAGGTTTGTAGTCTCTGACCCCCTAGACTGTACTCCGTCTGCGGCCTTCTTTGCCCTTCCCCAATCTTCATGACTTTGCACTTGCTGGGATTGAACTCCAGGAGCCAATTGCTGGACCAGGTCTGCAGCCTGTCCAGATCCCTTTGTAGTTCTGCCTGGTCTTCGATCGAGTGTATTCTTCTCATCAACTTCACGTCATCTGCAAACAGGGACACCTCAGAGTCTATTCCTTCCGTCATGTCGTTCACAAATACCAGAAACAGCACTGGTCCTAGGACTGACCCCTGCGGGACCCCGCTGGTCACAGGTGCCCACTCTGACACCTCGCCACGTACCATGACTCGCTGCTGTCTTCCTGACAAGTATTCCCTGATCCATTGTAGTGCCTTCCCTGTTATCCCTGCTTGGTACTCCAGTTTTTGCACCAATCTCTTGTGTGGAACTGTGTCAAACGCCTTCTTGCAGTCCAAGAAAATGCAATCCACCCACCCCTCTCTCTCTTGTCTTACTGCTGTCACCATGTCATAGAACTCCAGTAGGTTTGTGACACAGGATTTCCCGTCCCTGAAACCATGCTGGCTGCTGTTGATGAGATCATTCCTTTCTAGGTGTTCCACCACTCTTCTCCTGATAATCTTCTCCATGATTTTGCATACTATACATGTCAGTGACACTGGTCTGTAGTTTAATGCTTCATGTCTGTCTCCTTTTTTAAAGATTGGGACTACATTTGCTGTCTTCCATGCCTCAGGCAATCTCCCTGTTTCGATAGATGTATTGAATATTGTTGTTAGGGGTACACATAGCGCCTCTGCTCCCTCTCTCAATACCCATGGGGAGATGTTATCTGGCCCCATTGCCTTTGAGGTATCTAGCTCACTCAGAAGCCTCTTCACTTCTTCCTCGGTTGTGTGCACTGTGTCCAGCACTTGGTGGTGTGCCCCACCTCTCCGTCTTTCTGGAGTCCCTTCTGTCTCCTCTGTGAACACTTCTTTGAATCTCTTGTTGAGTTCTTCACATACTTCACGGTCATTTCCTGTTGTCTCTCCTCCTTCCTTCCTTAGCCTGATTACCTGGTCCTTGACTGTTGTTTTCCTCCTGATGTGGCTGTACAACAGTTTCGGGTCAGATTTGGCTTTCGCTGCTATGTCATTTTCATATTGTCTTTGGGCCTCCCTTCTTATCTGTGCATATTCGTTTCTGGCTCTACGACTGTTCTCCTTATTCTCCTGGGTCCTTTGCCTTCTATATTTCTTCCATTCCCTAGCACACTTGGTTTTTGCCTCCCTGCACCTTTGGGTAAACCATGGGCTCATCCTGGCTTTTTCATTACTCCTGTTACCCTTGGGTACAAACCTCTCCTCAGCCTCCTTGCATTTTGTTGCTACATATTCCATCATCTCATTAACTGGCTTCCCTGCCAGTTCTCTGTCCCACTGAACCCCGTTCAGGTAGTTCCTCATTCCTGTGTAGTCCCCTTTCTTGTAGTTTGGCTTCATTCGTCCTGGCCTTCCTGCTTCTCCCTCCACTTGTAGCTCTACTGTGTATTCGAAGCTTAAAACCACATGGTCACTGGCCCCAAGGGGTCTTTCATATGTGATGTCCTCGATATCTGCACTACTGAAGGTGAATACTAAGTCCAGCCTTGCTGGTTCATCCTCTCCTCTCTCTCTTGTAGTGTCCCTTACGTGTTGGTACATGAAGTTCTCCAGTACCACCTCCATCATCTTAGCCCTCCATGTATCTTGGCCCCCATGTGGGTCCAAGTTCTCCCAATCGATCTCCTTGTGGTTAAAGTCACCCATGATCAGGAGCTTTGCCCTGCATGCATGAGCTCTTCTGGCCACTCTAGCCAGTGTGTCAACCATCGCTCTATTGCTCTCGTCGTACTCTTGCCTTGGCCTCCTGCTGTTCTGTGGTGGGTTATACATCACTGCTATTACCACCTTGGGACCTCCAGAGTGAAGTGTTCCCACTATGTAATCACTTTCTTCTCCGCTATCTCCTCTCTCCAGCTCATCAAAATTCCAGCGATTTTTGATCAGCAACGCCACTCCTCCACCCCCCCTGTTCCCTCTGTCTTTCCTCAGGATTTGGTATCCCGTTGGAAAGATGGCATCTGTTATCATACCTGTAAGCTTGGTTTCTGTGAGAGCTATGATGTCCGGTGATGCTTCTTTGACTCTTTCGTGCCACTCCTCCCACTTATTTGTTATTCCATCAGCGTTTGTGTACCATACCTTCAGTTTCCTTTCCAACACTGTGGTTTGGGGGGCCTGTGGGGGTGGGAGACCTGGTGGCATACTGTGGGATTCTATAGCTCGATGTTGGGTGGAGGCTGTGGGTATGGATTGTAGTGTGTGTTGGGATGGTGTGATAGGTTGTATGGTTCTGAGAGTAGTT